>NW_021318572.1:123528-124741 GCF_001605985.2 Dendrobium catenatum | reverse complement strand
AAATTTGTCCTATAATGCATCTTCACATGGATATAGATATTTGATAAACAGTAGATGTATGTAGTATTCTGCTTGTTCCAATGATGTGTTGCACAGAGTTATATCTTTGAAGTGATTTTTGAAATGATCATATGGTATTAATTCAATATAATTGAGGGAATTGTCCCTACTTCTTTTGGTATTAACATGGAAAAAGTGCAATACTTATTCAGGGCTTTGAGATTGAATCTTCACTATGAGCTTGTTTGCTGGTTCTCATCATGATTAGGTGAGAGTCCTTCAAGCTTCTTTTAGTTTGTAATGGATTACATTGAACAAGTTAAGCATATCCAAATATTTATTTGGAATTTGTAGTTAGAAACTGAAATAATGCGTGGATTGCCATTAAAATGCTCAATTAACCTTGTTGGGGACTGGGAAAATAGTAGCAATTTTTATTTGAGATTGAAGGATAGATGATTTAAGTAATGGAACTTGCTTAATGAGCTTTTCCACTAAAGCCTGTGTCCATTCATGTGGATTCCACACTTCTTTGGTCACTAGAGGGTTCTCCTTGTATAAAAAGTTTCAAAGTTTTAAGTGAGATTTGATTTTCACTCTATGCTTTCACTCTATGCTTTCACTCTATGCTTTCACTCCTTCTTTGGTCACTAGAGGGTTCTCCTTGTATAAAAAATTAATCCCATACTTACAAGTGGTTAACGAAAAGCCTTATCTCAACATTGGATGGTAGTGTTGCAAAATATTTTGTTGGTAAGATCTTTTGGATGTTGGTCTGGAATAAATTGTAGATTGATGGCTTTTAAGCTTTTTATTTGGGTTGATGAGATTTTTTATGCTTCAATGAAGAATTGAGTGTTCTAGAAGGTTCAACTAAGTTAGACTTTAAACAATTGGAGGGAGAATGGGAGACTTATTTTCTTCCTTTAATTGAATTTCTCTTCTTGTTCTTGTTTTTCTTCATCTTATTCTTCTTTCCTTAACTTACTTCCCTATCATTCATTACATTTTAGGTGGGAAGATAAATAAAAGAGAGCTTTTAGTTAGAGATGGTAAGGTAGAGAGATTGATAGAGAGCGTTGACTTAAAATATTCCAAACAGGGGAAGGGAGGCCAACCAAAACTAGAGCTTTGTGGTGAGAGAGAGAGAGAGAGAGAGTGTCACGACCCGACCCGAGACGGATCCCGCCCCACATCGGCCCACGACCAGCTT
>NW_021318572.1:113660-119299 GCF_001605985.2 Dendrobium catenatum | reverse complement strand
ACCTCTTAGTTGGAAACCTAAGCTCTCAACTAACAGACCAAGATGAGATGAAGTCACCCAAAAATTAGGGGTGGATCTATCTTCTTTTTTTAGGGTGGACAAAATTTTAGTTAATTAGACATCAACAATAATAATAATAATAACATTAAATATTAATAATAACAAAATAATTTTAAAAAAAATCTAATCAATGTAATGCTATTAAATTTATAAGAGGGAATTTTATCATTTATCTTTCAATTAAATATTTGGAATGTTGAATGCGATTGGGAAGAAGACGGCTGTGAGGCGGTGACGTCTTGAACGTTTAATGAGAGAATTGCGAAAGCGATTGCGAAGTGTGAACTTGCAGGATGGGCAACGACTAGGGGTGTCAATTCGGGTCAACAGGTCGGGTTCGGGTCGAACCCGGAACTGACCTGACACTATTCGCTGTGATTATAATATTAGGAGGAAAAATTCTTTTGAGGAGGAGCAAAATATAAAAAATCTCCAACTAATACATTTTTTTTTATTGAGGGTGGGTATGCCCACCTTGACATCAAGGGGGGTCTGCCCATACCAAGAATTCGAGCTCCCCATACATGGTTTACTCTCCTTTAGAGTAAACCAAGCATAAAACTTTGGACTCAACTAATTCTACTTAATTTTCATACTACTTTAAGTAGTATGAAAATTATGAGATTTTATTAATTATTTCTACAGCATCATTTTCAAGGAACAAGAAAATTTTTTTTTTTAATATTCAAAGAACTTGAAGATATTGCAACTGATTAAATATAAGATAGCTCACACCGTGAAAATAAAATAGCTAAATGTAATTTGTTTATTTACAAAAATAAATATTTTCTAAGCCCACGGCCACACTCTCCTTCCAATTTGGACTTTATTTGCATGGAGTCAAAGCTCTACAAATAATATTTTTTTTGCATGATATAAGCGAACTTGTCATCCATAATTTTAATATGGACAATAATAAAGACACATCATTTATTTTAATGCCAACAAGATTTTGTGTGGGATAATTTTTTTGGTGTTTTATTTTTCATAAATTATAATTATAGTTTTTGTTTGACTATTATTATTTTTAGTTTCATTTAAGGAATTTTTGTGATTTAAAGCTGCTTTTTATAATAGCTTTCAAAAAAGCTGCTTTCAATACAATAACTTTTTAACCACTTTTATAAGCTTTGTTTGAGATAAGTTTCTTAGGCTTGGTTTGGGACGGCTTTTTTTTTGCTCACGCTTCTAGTTCGGATTCCTCTGTAGATTGTCGGCATGGAAGAGAAAACACTCACCAGAATCCTCAAGAGAGTCGCCGCCGACTTCCCACTCCGAACGGCCCTCTCCGTTCCCGGCAAGCTCGAAATCACCCACAGCCGTCTCAACGACCTCGCCGACTACGCCGCCTGCCGCCTCGCCGCCGCCGGCGTTCGCCCTGGTGATGTCATAGCCCTCACTTTCCCAAACACGATAGAGGTACCGTTTTTGCTTTTCGTCAAATTCGTTTTCCCCAATATAATTAATCTTTAATTCGTTCGTCATTTATACTGAGCAGTTCGTGATCATGTTCTTGGGGGTAATCCGCGTGCGGGCGACGGCCGCGCCGCTTAATCCTGTTTACACTCAAGAAGAATTCGAATTCTTTCTCTCCGATTCAGGATCAAAACGGCTCGTCACGAACAAGGAAGGAAACGCGGCGGCGGAGGCCGCTGCTGCTAAGCTCGGCATCCCCTGCGCCACCGCCGCCTTCCGCGAGCCCTCTTCTGATATCTTTGAGATCGCCGGGATGTCCCCGGCGATCGGCGTCTGTGGCAAGGCCTCGGTCGCCGGATTTGTGAATGAGCCCTCCGACGTGGCACTCTTCCTTCACACCTCCGGCACCACGAGCAAGCCCAAGGGAGTTCCACTAACCCAGCAGAACCTCGCCGCCTCCGTCGATAACATCCGGTCCGTCTACCGGCTCACGGAGACCGATTCGACCCTGGTCGTCCTCCCCCTCTTCCACGTCCACGGCCTCATCGCTGGCCTCCTCGCCTCCCTCTCCGCCGTTTCCCTCCCCGCATCCGGCCGGTTCTCCGCGTCCTCCTTCTGGTCCCACATGCGCTCCATCGGTGCAACGTGGTACACGGCGGTCCCCACCGTTCACCAGATCCTTCTCGACCGTCACCTAGCTTCCCCCGAACCGGACTACCCACGGCTCCGCTTCATCCGCATACGGATCGAATCAAAGAGCTTATTAACCGAGGAGGTAATGAATAAAATAATAATATAATCTTCATTTTAAAATCAAAATAAAATAATAAATTACGATACAAAAATCGAGAATTCGAGATTCCAAACTTTAGATTCTTTTTTTAATGATTTAAAATATAATAATAAAGGAACTCTCAATTCGTGTTCTATTATTTTTTTTTTTTCAATTCGTGTTCTATTTTTCTTGAGTTGTAGCGTCTCTTACGTCGGGCCCAATCAAATGTATGTGATGGATGTCATTTCTCGGTCAGTCAAGGATTAGTCACGTCGCCCAGCATCCTTTCGAGAGTGGCACTAGGTGGAATTGAATATGGATTGGGAGGTTACTAACCACGCCAGTCTGCCAACCCAGTTAAGCCAGATAGGATATACAAAATGGATCTTAATTGACCTTTTGAGTCTAAATTGGGATTAATTTTATAAAATCGAGGGATAACATTAAGATCAATTTTCTATCACAACAATAGCTTAGGTAATTATTTTGGATTAATTTTCAATAATCGATGGAATAAATTAGGAGAACTTGATATTATGAATAAATTATTCATATATGATTTTTTTTTCCTAAACAAATTTTTTTTGCACCAATTATTTTTATTTTCTTGCATTTGGCAAAGTGTGCAACATTTGTAAGATATTTTATAAATTGGATCGCCAATTTGTTGCTTAGATGAAAATTTTGTTGAAATTTTTTTATTTTTTCAGTTATTGTTTTCTATTAAGAGTTCTATTTTATCATAGAAATCAAAATGAAATAAAAAATTTATATATTCCCCAAATAAGTTAAATAATTTTTAAATTTATTTTTGTATAATTTATATGAAAATTTTGTAAAACAGCAAATTTATTAATTTTATTGTTTAATTGGATGCACCAGCTTGAAATTTTTTAAATTTAAAACTTTTTTTAAATAGTTTTTAAAATTTATTTAATTTTCATGCAGGAATAAATAAAAAAATTATGAAATTTTAAAAAATATTTTTAATCTGTCAATTTAATGAAGAAACTAGAAATACCCTTTGATTGATAATGGACGGTGGATTTGGGGTTTTGTCAGGAGAGAAGATATCCCCCCATTGAGGTTGACGCTGTACTGCTCTCACATCCAGCAGTAGCAGAAGCAGTAGCGTTCGCCGTGCCAGATGACAAATATGGGGAAGAAGTATATTTTTTTAAGAAAAATTTATGTCAGATATTATTATTTTTTAAAATATATTTGTGGCATAAAATTTTTAAATTCAATATTTCAAGGTTTGGTTTGGGACTGGCTTGCTTACAAAAATTTTAAGCAATTTTTTAGTAAAAAATTAAAATATTGATACTAAAAAGTTATTTTAATAAGCAATAAAAAAGTTGTCCCAAATGAAACGTAAGTTGAGCTATGTGCCAAATATTATTGATCAAAATATTATTGAATTTTTATTTTATGATGAGAATAAAATAAAATAAAAATATATTAAGATGAGCTCCAAAATTAATGTACAATATAATCAGCATTGAACTTATGACAAATTTAATAATTTTTTAAATTCACTTTATTTCAATTTAATTATTATTTAAAATAATTAATTGATAATTAATGTATTTTATTCATCTCATAATAATTCTAAAAATATTAAATAGAAAGAAGTTTTAGATCAAATATTATGAGCCAGTTTTATTTAGTTCTCCAAAAATTAAACCCACTAAAATTGTCAACACGAAGGCACAGAGCATCAACAGGATCTTCCAAGCAGCCCAAAGAACATATACCATGACGAACCAATCAAAAGGTCTTCCAAATAAACCAAGAAGGCAGCACCAACAAGTTAATCAACCCGACCATGTCTGCCCCTCCCACGAGCTCTACCGCGAGAGGCACCAGAAATAAGAGGTAAATCACGCAACACGGCAAAAGAATTGCTAGCAACCTCATCCCCAGACGATTCCAAAGAAACAGAATCATAATCATAATCGGACGCACCCTGAAGCCAATCCAATTGAACACGAGCATCCAATCCCGAATTGTCCCCCACATGATACACTAAGCTTGGAGGATCAATTAACATAATAGGTACATCCACAAAGTTGTTATTAACTAAACAATCGTTCACAATAGGAGGCGAGCTGGAGGTAGCAGAAACCTCACCACCATCCGCACCCAAATTCTCAGAAGGAAGAGTAGACTCAGTCGGGCGATCCAAAACAACATGATTTAAAGAAATATCACCCAAAATAGCCGGGGCAGACAACACCGACACCAAGGGACCAACATAAACATGACCATCAGCACTAAAACAAGGATGAGGGGAGGCAGCAATACGATCTAAAGTGGCCACATTAAAACCTTGAGGGATAAAAGGTAAAGCGTCAGGGGACAAAACATCAACACCATTAATCTTACCACCTGAAATATTCTCATCATTATCCACATCAATAGCCACATTTTCAACAGCTAAGATAGACGGAAGGGAATCCACATTGACTAACTGAACCACAGGCTCCACACACTAAGCAATAGGCAAAGAAATGGGTTCAACAGAGAGCACTGGCTCAGCCTCAACAAGAGAAGAAGAGATAATCGATTCATAATTAATAACAACCTTATTAGCAACCTTAGGAGGCACCGGAAAGTCAACCCCAGGTTTACAATTACCAGAAAAATGCCCAAATTTTTTACACGAAGAACAAAAGGGAGGGAAATCCTCCAAAACAACATGCTGTACATATCCAGTAGCTTCAGGGCCTAACCAGACACGATCGAAATAGGATTTATTGACATCTAATTCCACCAACACACGAGCAAGGGACAACCTAAACCCAATTGAAGTACCAGTATCAATTTTTAGAGGCTTTCCAAAAATCAAACCCAAGCCATGAAGAATGCTGGGATAGAAGAGATGGGGGCGCAGCTGAGGAAAAGACACCCAAATGGGGACAACCGGTGACTCGACCCCAATATCCACAAAGGGCGACCATTTGATAAGTTTCATAAAGCAGTTGTAAACTAAGTAAGATCCATGGCAAAAAACCCGATAATAATCAAGATTGTTGTTGAGCTTAATGAGAATATGAGACGAGTCTAGCAAAGTAACGAAAAATTCATCATTCAACTTTAGATTAAAGAAAAACCGTCGAATAGAGTCCAAGGAAGGACGCTTAGATGGGAAAAATCCGACCATAGAGAACTGGAAAGGCGCAGCAAGCGCAGAAATTCCGTGTTCCGAAATCCAAAGAGAGGGTATACCACGAAAAGTGGAAACCCTTAGCTCCGGAAAAATGGGTTCATCAGACTTTCCCGCAAGGACATCTAAAAAAGAACGAGAAGAGGAAGAAAGCCCTAAAAAATCAAGGTCACTAACCTTCGGCGGCATGCTGGCAATGCCGGACAGAAACAAAAGGAA
>NW_021318572.1:107854-113560 GCF_001605985.2 Dendrobium catenatum | reverse complement strand
GAAACCCACCAAATTTTCTTTTCTTTTTCTTGTCACTGCCATCAATCTGAAACCATGAAATAATTTTGGATACAACAAGCACATTAGTCTGCTGGATTTGCATGCATAACCATCATTTTTACTGCTTGACATATTCATGAATCTAAAACCTTAGATAATGCTTGTTGACTTTGTTATTAGCTTAAGATTATATAAAATGCCCACACAGAAAGACAAAAGGTGAATTTCTTGAACGTTAAAAAAATCTTAAAGAACTTGCTAGTAAGGTACTCTAACTAAAAGCATGGATTACAGCTCATAAATTACAATAATGATTATGCAGAAAGAGAAGTATTGAGTTTATTAATTGCACAATTTAGCATATTATCAATCCAAAACAATAGTTTATATTTATGATTTACATATCACTCTAATGATGAAATCAAACTGTCAAATTTATTACTTACTGTTCAAAATCTAGTACTGTTATTCACGAATGATATAAAAATTTAAAGAAGCTGATTATGTTTTATCCTGTATTTACCTTGAATGAAACATGGTTAAGCTTCCAAATAATAAAAAAAATATTAGAAAACCTGTGGTTTAATGCGAGTGTACTGTTGACCCACTTATCATGCCCATCAGTTCAATATCCAATGTTGATAGTATATTGTCATATCAAGGAATACTCCATCATCCAACATTTCATGGAGGTGTATTTTCAGATGAGGCTAAAAAAAACATTTACAGAAGTTAACATAGTGTCTTTGTTAGCATCAATTCCGAACTAATTAGAGTTTCAATGGATAATCACCACTGAAGTGACCAAAAGTCCTTTGTTAAAAAAAGTTAACAAAACAGTTCACTAACTATAACATGAAAAGAACCAGCGAATCCCTCTTGATCTCTTTTAACATTTTTGTTTTGATGATGTGGATCGTATTGTACTTCAACTTTATGTATTTAGAATAATTTATTTCAAAATTAACATAGACTTCTCATAACTTTCATTATTTTTTACAATTGTGGCCGTTTGGATAACAATGATTTGTATATAAGACTCAAGAACTCTAAAGAGTATTTTCAATTCTCTCTTCATTGACCTCCTTTTCTCTAGGATCAGCCTTCTCTCTCTTAAAATCTCTCTGCATAAAATGTTACTCCACCAAAGAAAATCCCTCTAACTTCTCAAATTATTTCTCCCTCCTATCCAATAACTCTTCTCTAGACTTTTCACCTATTTGAATTCGTTTATTTGGAATCTTGATCCCCATACTCTCTCTAAAATCCATTATACATTCTCCCTCAATGAGAAAGCCAAAATACCCTAGCCTTCTTTTAATATCTCTCACAAAAACGCCTGACTCTAATTTGCTACTCTCGGCATCTCTCTATCCAACTCTCCATTCTTAATAAAAATGATATAATTTTCATTCTCTACAGATAATTCATGCCTTTGTCACTTATTACATAACACATGGTTAAGGAAATTGTTATCAGTACAATTTCCAGCACATCACATGCTTTTATCTCCTATACTTCACCACACAACATTACATAGCACCATCTATGTTATCAAAGCAAATAAGCAATCAGTATGAAAACCTTCATTCATGAGCCTGAAGATGGTTGAAACAACAAGCCCTTGTGCCCATACATGAGATCGGCTATATGATTTTTTTTTCTCATTGTGTTTTATAAAGGATCAAATTCTCAATTATGCAAAAATAATTTTTAATACTTTCTAAGCAAGTCTTTTTTTTTCTCTCCACTCTAAACCTTTCTTAACATAGGCCGGCTCTAATACATCTACTCTCTTAATAGTCTCATCCAAAGCCCAACGATTTATGCGACCAAACCATCTAAGGCGACTCTCTCTAATCTTATTTGTCACTGGAGCTACTCCAACTTTTTCGTATATATACTCATTTCGCATTCTGTCTCTAAGTGTAAAGACACTCATCCAACAGAGCATCCTAATCTCTGCAACACGCAACTTAATTTTATGCTTCTTAATAGCCAACATTTTGTGCTATAAATCATTTCAAGTCTCACCACCCTCTTATAGAATTTTTCATTAAGTTTGACGGGTACTTTTCTACCAAAAAATATGCATGATGCATTCCTCCATTTCAACCATCCAACTTGAATTCTAGTAATAATATCCCCCATCTATTTCACCATCGCTCTGAACAATAGACCCGATATATCTAAACATGCCCTCTTTTTAATGCACCCAATGTCACAATCCTACAAGTAGATCGATTACTAAAAAATTACACTCCATGTATTTGGTCTTAGATCTACTCAAATGAAAACCTTTAGACTCTAAGGTTGACCTCCATAATTCAATTTTCTCTTCAACTCCCTCTCTAGCTTTATCAACAACAAGCATACACCAAGGTACATCCTCTTGCAAATGTCTAGTAAAAATATCCATGACTAAAGCAAAATTAGAAGTGCTTAAAGATGATCCTTAATGCACTCCAACTGAAATATAAAAAACTTGGTCAAAGTATCTTAAGTTTGAACACAAGTAACAGTTCAAATATACATATCCTTAATAGCTTGCATATAATCAATACTAACTGCTTTCTGTTCTAGAACTCTCTAAAACACTTCTCTTGTACCTTTATCATATGTTTTATCTAAATCAATAAATATTATATGTAGATCCTCCTTACACTATCTATATTATAATACAATAAATTTTATTTGTCAACAATAAAAAATCAGAGACAAATTTTCATTATTTTCTTAGTCATCTTAAATTATTAGTGAGACATTCTACAAAAAGTTTTTATGAGATGTTTATTAATAGGGCATATTATTCTAAAGCTCTTGTGAAATTCCTTCATTAAACTCCCTCTAGCAAGCAATCTCAAATTCATATAACAGTTTCATTAAAAATTGATCTCTTATGTCACCTTTCGATCTTCTTGAATAGCACAAAATAATTGACACATTATCAAAAACGACAAAATCATATTACATTCACAGATTTGCAAAAGTTTGAGTATTATTCTTGAATGAATTTTTTTTCTCAACTATACTCATTAATCGCAATTCCATGTTCTTCCTTGAATCATGCCTACACTCATATAATTTATTGAAAAACTTTCATATTTACACTTCCTTGTATTTTAGCCAATTTGTTGCTCCACATAATATAAGATGATTAGGATCATATCGATCACTTTTACATTGTTTTTATTCCAATTTCTTAGTCCTCTAACTTGATCTCCCTGGAAAATGCTTCTTCATCATCTGACATTATCCCATGAATCATCATTCTTCATTTATTCTTGTTAAGTGCTATATGAGGTGTTTAACATATTTTGGATAATTTTTTTACCCAACTTCTCTCCATGGTACCCTCAATCAAGTAAACCAATTTGTACAAATTAGATGTTTGTAATAGCAAGTCAACCTTTTTAGCCTTCAAAAAATTCTACTCCAATCATCCTTCTAATATAACAATTTCTCCAAAAAAAACCTTCCTTCTTGTCTATTGCAATATAGTGTCTTAAAATCCTTATTTCGCCAACCTCAATTTAGATATAAGTGAATTCTACGCCACACAATGCTGATAGATTAATACAATTTACAATTTAATAGCAATTATATAAAATTTAAAATTTAATCAACATGATATTTTCTTCATGATACTCTTAAAGCATCTCCCCAATTTAACACATATTCTTAAATTTAAAAGTTATATCCTCAAACTTATAAAAAACTTTTTCATAAAAAAATACAAGATATTTAATCCTTTAACTTGCTTATTATTTTAATCAATAATATTAACTTGTAAATATTAATATCACACCAATCATATTAATATATCATTTACTCAATTTTTGACATATTAATAATCTTATAAACAATTTTCTATTATTCAAATATTCCACTTATTTTAATATAAGTCTTGTTAATCAAAACTATTCTAAACATGCACCAAAATGTTGCACTTTCAATATCTTATGCAAATAATTTAACTAATACAATAACATACTAATTTAACGGTGATCTTTGTTTGAATCATATTGTGGTTAGAAACTTTTTTGGTTACTGCATTAACTACTTCTAATCCTAATTAATGCATGAGCATGCCTATCTAATAAATCCAACATGTCAATGAAATGATTTCTTAATGCTACCAAACAAATTCTCATAATACCCTATCATATGTTTTCCACAAGATTAACAAACATAATAAGAAGATTTTTTTCTTTGATCTCTATACTTCTCCATTTATTGACAATAACCAAAATCCATGACAAGTGAATCTTCCTAGCATAAAACATTAAAACCAAATTGATTCACAAATATGCAAGTAATCTTTTAATTTTGTGTCCCATTACTCTCTTCCACAACTCCTCATTTATCACTTGAAAGTTTGATTCCCTTTTTTTTTATTATTTGAAGATGATTTTTCCATCTATGAAAGTTTGATTCCCTTGAATCATCACAATCATGAAAATATTACTTGCTCCTAAATACAAGTAACAAAATACTTTTTCACCAATTATTTTATAAAACCCATCAAAAATTTTGTTGAACAAAATACTTTAATATTACCACGTTTAAATTTCAAAAAGCATACAGCTACACCTTTATCTTTATTCATCTTCTTCACATCCATTCCACTTCACTTTTTTTTTAATCAAGCTCCAATCCACCTTATTACAGCCCACAATGCATTTGAAAAAAAAAAAGCCTTGCTTTAAAATCTCATTCAATAATTTCTCAGTTTACGATTCGCAAAGATCCTTGATGTGATTGTCTTTATCAAATATTTTATTTCATTATTTTTAATATATCTAATTTGATCAAAGTCTCAGGATTCTCATATATTTTCCTTAACTATTTTATATAATTAGTTTTATTCTGCATCAGGTCCTAATATATTATAAAACCATAAAAAATATTACCTTATTGTTGATATTACCCTTTTATAAAACTTCTAACAACATTAAAATTCATTGAAGTATCAAATATTATATTGAAACCCCTTAAAAGCATATTTATTGTCCGTAATAATTTTTAAACCACCACATTCCAATGTCAAGTCTTCTTGTGTATGATTTATTTCTAGACTCCTTCACAACTTCTACATAAATCTTTTCAAATGGAACTAGCCATCTTAGATTATTTAATTCATTGAGCAGGAGTGTTGTGATTAGGGGTGTAAGTGAGCCGAGCCGGCTCGTGAGCCGGCTCGAACTCGACTCGTTAACGAGCTCGCGAGCCGAGCTTATCGAGCTTCGAGCTCGAGCTCGAGCCTACAATCGAGCTCGAATGCTTAACGAGCTCGAGTTCAAGCTCAGCCTGACTCGACTCGAAAGCTTATCAAGCTACTCGATATAATTATATATATAATTATATATATTATATTTATAATATTAATTATATATATAATAATACCCATCACATGCATTGGTAATTCTCAAACGAGCTCGATCTCGAGCTCGAGCTTTTCAAACGAGCTCGAGCTTTCGAGTCGAGCTCGAGCTTGATATTTTCTAAACGAGTCGAGCTCGAGCCTACTAATCGAGCTCGATCTCGAGCTCGAGCTCGAGCTCGAGCTCATTAAGGACTAAACGAGCCAGGCTTGATAAGGCAAATACTCGACTCGACTCGACTCGTTTACACCCCTAAATCCAACCCAAATAGGAAAATACTTGGTCAAACCACCTTGTGTTTGAACACAAGTAATAGCTCCTG
>NW_021318572.1:71300-105060 GCF_001605985.2 Dendrobium catenatum | reverse complement strand
TAATTTAAATAATAAATTTTAATTAATTTAATTAACAATAAATTTTAGTTAATTTAATTTATTTATATTAAAATTAATTAAACTTTTTCTCACTTGTCTCTCTCTCCATATAACCTCTCTCTCCCCCCTTATATCTCTCTCTCTCTCTCTCTCTCTCCGTCTCTCGTGCATCTCTCTCCTCACTCCTCTCTCATCCTAAGGTGAGGGAAATATGCCAAAAATTTTGACTAATTGTTTGTTTTTTTTGGAAATATTTATTTCTCTCTAGCTCTATTTTTCTCTCATGTTTGAGCTGAATGCGCCAAACAAAATAGCGCATTCAGAATGCCCTATTTCTTTTGGAGCATTCTAAACGCGCTATTTTATTTGGCAAATTTGCTCCTTTTTAAATTTTGTATTAAGCATGCTCATTTTGCTAATTTTGAGAATTAAGCTACTCATATATAAAATTTGTCCTTAAAAAATGGAAACTAAAAGTATTATTCATTTGGCTAATATATATATTCAACTTAAATTTAATTTATACATAATTAATTAAGTATTTTTCTTATTTTAAAAAAAAGCCAACATCTAATATGCCCATTCCCAAGCCATATGCATCGCTCTCCAGATCATACCCGCCTCACTTGCTCCTGTTCATCTCACGTGAAAGGCCACATGGCCTTTGTCTTAAATATGTTTCTCTTAACTCAAAACCCTTGTTCCTCATAAGCTCTCTCCCAAACTTCACATTTACAAACGACACTCTCTCTCCCTCATTTTCCTCTCCCATCACCACACATTCTCTTACTCATTCTCTCAATCACTTCTCCCTACCTGCTCAGTCTCTATTTCTCCCTCCCTCTCGCAACATCTCGGATTGCCCTAATGCATCTTTTCAAACCTATCCTCCCTTCCGCTCCTGCCCAAGTTCCCAAAAATTTTGACGACAAAGAACCAGGAAGCCATGGAGGAGCTAGACAACGACGTGGTAAGAGAATAACAATTTGTGTGACTTGCAAAGTGAATTTAAAAATTTAAATCAATCCAATAACAAGATTTAACAAATATGAGATTTAAGACAGAATAAGGGAGAAATAGATTTAGGATTATATAGGATTCAAAGTTGTTATTTTTGCAACTCAACATTAAGCTAAATATTGCTTGCATTCTACTCAAATCTAGCTACCAAATAGCCCCTTATCCACTCTCTATCTCTCTCCTACCTTCCTTGTCTCTGTCCCAATCTCCCTCTCTATTTTTTCCTCTTCACTCACTCTCTCTCTCTCTCTCTCTCTCTCTCTCTCTATAAAGGAACAACAAATAGAAAAATAAATAAATAGAAAAAATAAATAAATAAAAAAGTTGTGTATTTCGTCGTTCGCCAAGATCTTGCCCCCAACATTCACTGCAATGCCTCGTGCGATAATATAAATGCAAAACCTCAAATCTCATAAAACCTTGTGTGTAATGCATTTGTCGTGAATAATATAAAACTAGGAATTAAAAAATAAATAAATAAGAGAATAAAAGAAAAAAAATAAAATAAAAACTTGTAAATTCCATCGTTCACCACGATCTTGCCTACAACATTCGTTGTCGATGCCTCATGCAAAAGTATATATGCAACATCTCAAATATCTTAAAATCATGTTTGTTATGCATTTATCGTGATGAGCAAAACTTATGTGTGCTTTTCTTACACAATGAGGAAAACTTGTAGGAGACACTCATGATGCAACGGGTAAGCCTTATACTTGCTTTTTTTAACACATCGAGAAAAAAAAATTATGTTGCAAAATTTCTCGTGCAATAATTATCTTAAAATCATGTTTGTTGCAAAATGAATGCTTCAAATATGCAATAATTATCTTACAAGAACATAACAGAACTAATAGAAGACTTCATAGCTAGCCCATGGGAATAAACAAAACCCACTCAGTACCTCTAGAACTATAAGAACACAAAATAAACTTAATTGGAATGCCAAAAAGAACTACAACAACCCTCTATTTTAAAAATTTCATCGTGGGACATACTAGAACAAAACGTTGACTCAATGTAAACAAAATCTCAACTAATTTAAGCATGTAAAAAAATATTAAATATCTAACTCATGACAGTCACAATCGAAACTATAACATGCACACTTGAGCAAATAGTATGCTATTAATAAATCTCAAAATGAAAAGATGTATGAAAAATGTATGAACAATTGAATCTAAATAAATTAAAAGTTGTCCAATTATTTTAGAAGGCATGCATATATTGATGGGGACATCAGAGCTTGGAAAGTCTATCAGAGGCGTGGCCGCCGATCTACGGCCACGATACGGGCACGATCGTGCCGATGTATTTTTAAGTTGTCATATGTATTAGTATTTTATTATTTTAGGTTTATATTTGCTTTTGTTGTTTTCCGCTTTTACCCCTTACTTAAGGGTGGTCATGTGTAAACCCAAAGGGCATTGTCGTCTTTTATTTTTTAGTCATTTGTATGAGGCTATATATAGCCCTTATGTTCTCTTTTCATGATGAATGAATGATAAAATTTTCCTCGTGTTTGAAATCTTGTGCGAGCTTGAGAGAGAACCCTTGGAGAGGGAATCGTATCACCCACCAACCTTGGAAGAGCCCGAGCTAGTGATTAGTTCTTTGTATTTTGTCTTCCCCCTTCTTCCCTCCACCCTACACCACCGGCCCACCACCCCCCTCACCACTTCAAGCCGTCGGCACGAAAGCCCCATCATCATCCAATTAATTGCTCCACCCTCGGCCGTTGGCTAACACCCAAAACCCCATCTCACCAGACCCCTCTTCCCTTCCCCACCCACGGTCCATCCACCTAGCCGTCGCTTCCTCCATCTCTCCCTTGTTTCCAAATTCGCAATTCCCCCATCACTTATTTCCTATTTTACTTGTTCTCTTTGGAAGGGAATAATTTCCATCATTCCATATCAAATTTGAATTTGAATCATTTCCAAAAATAGAATTCTATTTTTGGAAAGTTTCCAAAATCAAGTTCAAAATTAATTTGATTGGGATTGGAAATAAATCCTAAATCCTATTTAGAGAATTCCCATTAGGAAAGTATTAAACCTTGTTTAATTTCCCCAATTCCCTCCCCTATGCCACCGGCCCCATTCAAGTCCTCATTGGAATTGTTTCCAAAAATCAAATTACTCTTGGAAATAATTCAAATCCCCCATCCTCTCTCTTGGCCGAAATCCCCATCCCCCACCTATTTTTTTCTTCCCAAAAGATAGTATCTCCTATTGGAATTAAATTAAACCCCTCTCCCTCTCTCTTACCCGTTGCCCCTCTCTCTTTCCCTTCATTAATTCCTTTCAATCAAGGGGACTAATTAAGGAGTTGCTTGAATTAAATTCCCTCCACGAAATCTGAACCAAACTTCTTTTCCCATGCTCCCACCCTTGGCCGGCCAGCTCCCTCCTCTTCTCCCCTTCAACTCTCGAGAGAAACTTCTTTCTCTCTAGTGAGTCCTCAAGGGAAGCAACAACGATCGTCGTCGACACCTCAAACCAATGAATGGCCGATCCTGAACTTGATTCTGGATTCGCTTACGACGAACAAGGGAACATCAACATTCTCCACTCCACCTTCGACTTCAACCCGGAAACCGACAACTCTGACGAAGAATACGTGGACTACATCATATTCACACTTTCTGAAGCCGTCGAAGACCAACTTGCCAACGTTCAGTGGCAAATTGTTTCTGGACCCCGACAAGGGTAAACTTATTCCTTATTCATTTATCTTCTTAATCCACTAATCTTGTAGGTGGTGATTGAATCGCAAGGATTCGTGCTTCGCTCTCTGTCTTCGCTTAGTAATCGTAGGAATTGAGTTTACTTTCTATGTTTCTACTATCATTGTTAACGTAGGGATTTTTGTTGAATAGCTACTTAATTTGTATGTTGTTGAAATTCTAAATTGTTTTGATGATTAAAATGCTTAGCATGTGATTTGGCCTAAGCGTCGCTACCCCTCTTATATTTTATATTATCGTTTAGTGGCTAATAGTCTTAATTGTTATTTGCTCTTATCAAATCGTGCAAGTTCTTATCGCATTCATCTAAAAGCATACTTAGTCCCGCATCATATACTCTAAAAAAATAGCAATTAAAAAGGCAACAAATTCAAATCATATTCATTTCGAGAATTGCTCAACAATTTTGAAAAGTAAGTCATCATTTTGAAGTTCACAAAACTCTCTTTCAAACTCAAACTTCAACTCATCAACATGCTATACATTCTCAAAAGGGCTAGCCTGCCTATAGGGTAGGACCGTAAGTCCAACTTTCCAAGTCCAATCCTCAACATCACAATATGATGGCTCTAATAAATGTGCTAGTGATTCAACCTAACATCAACAAACATTCCATGCACAAAAGGCACAAAATTCAAATCATATTCATTACGAGAATTGTGCAACTATTTCAAAAAGCAAGCAATCATTTTGAAGTTCACAAAACTCTCTTTCAAGCTGATACTTCAACTCATCAACATGTTGTACATTCTCAAAAGGGCTACCTGCCTATAGAGCAGGATCGTAAGTCCTACTTTCCAAGTCCAATCCTCAACTTCACAATAGTAGAGTCAACAAGACTTGAACCCTGTGATAAATATTTGCGCGATGATTTTAAAATAATTGTGATTCAAGAGTATTTTTAATTTTTTTCTAGTAGTCTAATCAAGCAAATTTTCATCATCGCATATTGTGAAATGTGAATCAAGTAATCGACCATGAATCTAAAATTATCCCATTAGGCAAACATCCACCAGAAAGTTATAAGATCCCCTAAGATGAGGTTGGGTTGATTACCTCTTCTAACTAAGTAACTTTGGATCTATGACAACTCAAGACAATGAAATCATATGATCTTGATCGAGTTCAGCATCATTTCAACCACAATATGCTCTAAGGAAATGGTGCTATATTTTCTATTTTCAAAACCAATTAATGCCTCTATTATAAGCTAAATATTTAGCCCCTAATAACTAGATTTAATCAAAATTTCTATCTCATGATTGAGAGGGGTAATTACCCATAGAGGATTACATTTAAGAGATAACTCAAACAAAATCATATAGTCATCACAAAATAAGAACAAAATATTTGAGTAACGACTTGTTCGATGCCTACTTTATCTTCTAAAAATTTGATCCAAAAACAATCTCATGAAAGAGCCGTGCATAAATTTTATAGCCCACAAAAGGGTATAGTCTCATGTTTCTCATTTTATTAAGGATGTTAGGAAAGGTTCTAAGTTTTGTTTCTTTCATCTCATCCCTTCGCATATCAATAACAAAGCTATATTCACATTTTGTAAATATGTTTGGATCCATAATTTGCCTTTAGCAAAGTTGCATCCAAAATTCCAAATCTCTTTAAGATGGCTTGGAAGTTGAATGGATTGATGAAGTCTCTTTTTCCACCTTCTGGTTGGCATCTTCACCAAAAATGGATGATGCATTTTTATCTAGTTAATTAATTTTGTAATGACCAATGTATGTTGAACTGGATCAGCTGAATTCTGGATCAGCTGAATTCAATCATCAACTTTCCTATGCAGTTGCTCTTTCCAAGAGGCCTTTGCTAAGTTAGATCTTTATATACTTTCTTAATGCATGGCGTTTGTATCACTCCTTATTCTTGATATGAAAGGTCTTTCTCCCTTTGAAGATTCTTTGGGTGCGGGTGCATAATACATATAAAAAAATTTTTTGACCAAAAAATTTCCGTCACATTTGCATGTCATGATTTCTCCAAACTGTCTAACACAACTCTCTCCCAGAGGATGATTCTTAACTGTTTCTTCAAAGTTCAAATGAGTATCTTCTTTCAGCATTTGGACATATCTTCTCCCTCATTTTGGGTTTCAAATAAATATATTCCAATAAGCACTACCTTCTCTTTATGGATACAACTTTTTATCAAAAATAAGGTTAGATAGATTTGGAAATCCTCCTGCTCCTCAATCTTTGAAACATTTGGAATGAAAGCAACATCATTTGCATTGCTAATACCATCAAGCATAATAAAAAAATTTCAGCTAACATTTTATCAGAAGCTTACATTTGAATGGAATCATTTAATGGAAACAAAATGTATCAAATCTTAAAGAAAATGAAAGCTTCAAACTTTCCATGAAAGGCAATCAGTATTTTTTAAGCTACTAAAAAATTAGCTTTTTGAATTGTTTTCTTTAGCGGTTTGTCTTTTTATCTAGTAATTTTCTTTTCATATTCTTTTTCTTTCAATTAATGAGAAAGGGTATCCCTATCTTTTTCATTAAAAACAAAAAAAAGATGTAATCATGAAATGCTCTATACTAGAAATAAGTACGATGTTCATCCAATTACTTCATATACTTTTTCATGGCTTAACTCTCATGTGCATTGCACAAGGTTGCCTGGTAATTTTACCACAATTCTTTTAAATTGTGCAATAAGCAGATTGTTGTCTAAACCTAAAGTTAGGATATGTACATCTAAAGAAAATTTTCGTCATTGAATTATATATAAAATTAGATTCCCCCTTCAGTTGACAAAGGAGCACGAATTCGTTCTTATGGTGGAAAATATAGAGTTATATAACCACCAAAATAACAAACAGTAAATCAATAGAAACCAAAATTCAATAAATTGCAACAAAACGAAACGAAAAATATAATCCCGAACTCCGAACTTGAGAGTACCAAAAACATACCTTCATCTTAGACTTCTTCGCCTGAATTTTCTTCAACCTTTTTTCCTTCTCCAGCTTTTCTCCTAATATTGGCCAAGATCGCAGACCACGAATTAAAAGTTGTGTTATATTCCTTTTTTAAAATCACAAGACGAAGAAGAAGAAGAAGAAGAAGAAGGAAAAGAAGAAAAAGAAGAAGAAGAAATCACTCAAGACATGGCTTGTACTTTGGAGATCGAATCTGTGTTGCTTCCTCCTGTTCTCTAAGTTGTTCTTCTTCGACATCTTCTCCCTTCAGGATCACAAACTTCTTCCCCCAAAAAACCCTAAGAAGCCGGCCAAGTTGTTCGTTGCAAGACTTGTGAAGCCTTTAAAATTCAATTAAATACTGAAATATATTTAAATAATTTATATTTCTTAAATTTAAATTTAATTATCAATGACTTTATAATTTTAATTAAAGTCAAATTTTCATTGTTTTTTAAAATAAAATTAATTATTTTAGTAATAAAATTTACAAATAAATTAATTTAATTTAATCATTATTGAATTTATACAATAATTATTAATTTCACATTATTGAAATCAACATTTGCTTACACAAATTAGAACAACATGAATTAACTAATATAAAAATTCAAATGACATTTAATATTTTATTAATTTATAAAAAAATGAGGACATTTAAATAATTTTTCAGCTTACAATTTTATCTTTAAAGATATTTATATTAATTTTTTAAAGATATTTTCGACTGTAAATCTGTTATTTCCACATAAAATACTAAATAAAAAATGAAAATATTTATAATATTTAAAAAGAAAAAATAATGAATTTTGAGGACATTTAAATGAAATTTAGAGGCTAAAAATGATATAAAAATTGCAAAAATAATTAAAATTTTTATAAATTTTATAAGAGGAACCCTTTCTAGAAATTAAGAACGCAGCTCTTTGCCATGCAAAATTAAGAGAAAAAATCAAAATAAATAAATAAATAATCCATTGCTGCCATACGAGAATTTATGAATTCCTCCGATCTAGAAAGAGAATGGCAGCAGACGGAGAATTCCAATTGGATCTCATGATCTCTCTCTATGTTTCTCTCATATAGATCATACAGAGATCAATGAGATCCATTTGGAGTTCTCCATCTCCAACCTTTGTATATAGCGCGCTAATGAACCATATGAACTTAATAGAATTATATAGAGAGCTAATTAAACTATGATTTCATTTGAAACAGTTTTTTTACTGCTTTTAAAAGCAGCTTTTTAGCACAAAAAATTTAACTTTTGTACTAAAAACCTGATTTAATAAGCAGCAAGAAAACCATCTCAAACATATCCTATATCTCTCTCATATCTGATTGTTCATAAGAGTCTCCACAGCTTTATTTATACCATGAAACAGAAGAAGAGAGGAGAGAGAGAGAGAGAGAGAGAGAGAGAGAGGAAATGTTCATTGAATGATCCAACTGCTGCACAGAGTTTCCTTATCCCACATGATTGTTGTGATTATATATAGGGGGGGTTAATATATTAAAAGAGCATAAAGAACTTCTGCCATAACTTCATTGAAAGTTATATATTTCAACATTCTTTTTTTCTTTTGTTGACTGTTGTTTTGGTTTTATTTTAGCTGTTGAAGAAAGGTCATGCACGTTTAATTGGAGGGATTTCTCATAGCCATAGGCTTTAAACCTTTTAAATGTGCTTCGATTCTATTTGAGTGCATTTGGATTCCGATTGGATCGAATTTGGTGTCGTTGAGTTGTCTTTCGAGACGTTCAGTTCGGCTATAAGTTTGCTGGAATCAGAGTTCGAATGGCCCTGAATTTAATTTTGGAAGCTCCTAATGTGAATTTTCCTCAAGATTCGTGCTCGATCAAGATAACTTTTTGATTATATATCAATATTAAATATCGATAAAGTATCCTAATTTTCTTAAAGGCATCCATCAACTGTAATATGTCATTTTTGCACAAAATTATTACGAGCGGTAATCGGAGGTCAATTAGGGTGCACCACGCCAATATACTATGTACGCTTTGTATCAGGTAGCGTGGTGCGTCCTGATTGACCTCTGAACAATTCGATTACCGCACGTAATAATTTATCCATTCTTGCACCCTTGCTTTTGGTTTAGGTCTTTCTAGTAGCTTGACTAAGGTCTTTTTAGTACATGCACCGTGCTCTTGCTTCACCTAAATTTCAAAATATAACGCTATATTATTCAATAATATACTTATATTCTTAGAATTTCTTATCATAATCTAAATTTTAATAATATTAATTATAAGATTTAATTGCTGGTTAAATGTTAAAAATAATTATATCCACTTGCATGTAAGAATTAATTAATTAATGGAACATACACATAGAATATAAGATCTGTTGCGGACTGGAACATTCGTGGCGGTAGAGATATATAAAATCTAACATCTTAGCTTTGTACGAAAATCCAGCACACACACAGTTAAAGAGAAGAGGTGTGAGTGTCATGAGTGACACCAAAATTTTTACGTGGAAAACCCTTAAAAGGAAAAAAACCACAAGTGTAATATCAGTTTTTGCTCCAGGTTCGTCCGGGACGAAGTTGGATCGTCCGGGACGATCGGTACAGGTTGTGCAGAAAATCAGTTTTGGTTGTATGATTCGTCGGGACGAAAATTGGATCGTCTGGACGAAAATTCTCCCGTGAACCCTTCGCCAGGGACGATATGTCATTTTTCGTCTGGACGGAATTCCTCTCTTCATGGATCGTCCGGTACGAAGCTCGATCGTCCAGGACGATCAGTCTGGATATATATAGAAATGAGATATTTTGAAGAGAGAGAAAAAGCTGAGGAGAGAGAAAAACGAAGGAAAAAGTGGAAAAGTGGATTTTCGGGCGACGCCGAGCTGTTTTCGTCCAAAGAGACTGTTCAGGAAATTGCTGTACGCAAGGTAAGGCACAATCCGACTTTCTCAATTTTCAGAACCGTCGCTTTTGGCGGTATTATCTGTCCGGAATTAAGTTTTATTCGCGATTTTCGTCCGTAATTTCCGACTGGTTTAGTTTCTACAGCGTAACTTTCTGTATTTTGTTGAAGTGCCGAGTGTGCATATTTTGGTTATTTTTTTAAGATTTTTGTCCGGGTATTTTTGATTCGACTATGTTTTTAGTCGACTGGATTTTTCTGTGAACTTGGAAATTATCTGTGCAGTAGAATAAATGTTCTAAAATGTTGATATCTATATTCTGTGCGAATTTGGTGAATTTTGATTTTCAGGAAAATTGTGTAAATTCCGTATACTGCCGTTGTACTGCCCGATTTTTGAGTAATTTCTGTTTTGTCCGGAAATCTTCTGAATTGATATGCTATCTGTATATGCTATACAAAGGGATAATGGAGGTTTTCTCTGAATCCACCATTAATCAGGCTCTTTGCCTGGGATTAAGATTTCTTCTTCTCTTCTTCCTCTCTTTCTTCTTCAGCAGAATATTCTCACTCTTTTGGTTATCGCCGGTCGCCGTGAGGCGACAGCTTCGCCGTAGCGGCTTCGACGGCCCCCCCCCTACCTTCCCTTTGGGAAATCTCACGGAAATGTATAAGAAAGTGGATGCTGAAATAGAACAACCTGTTGCTTGCATTAGCCACAACATTCACTCTACAGTCTTCCCTTACTTTGCTAGATGGAGGAAAACATACGGTGAGTACATAGGGAAAATAACTTCATAGGATAGTCTTATATGTCTTATATCTCTTAGGGCATCTCCAACGGAACTGCAACCGCTTGAATGACGTCCCTGGTCAGCTCCAGCCGAACCGCAAATTCCCCGCTATTTGGCTGTGGCTGAATAGTGCAATGCCAATATTGGCGTTGCACTGTTCACCAACGTCATTTTTACCTCTCTACCGAACTTGGCGCGGGAAAGAAGAGAGGACCGTTACCTGTAAAAGTGTGAAAAGTGAAGTTCGATTGGAGATGAATTGCGGCATTTTATAGTTTCATGACATTTTGGAGTGAAAAATGAGATTGTCGGTTGGAGATGCTCTTATATCGCTAGCTAGTTCTACAGTAGTATATGCTAATTTGTCCTCTCATGATTTTTTGTACACATACTATAGTTCTAATACAATGAAACTTGGGCTTCATTTGAAACAACTTTTTTGTTGCTTTCTAAAACGACTTTTAAGTACAAAATTTTTATCAATTCACTACTAAAAAATATGATTTTTCGCAACAGTTGTTAAGGGTGGATTGAAAATTGTAACCAAAACCAGATTCTTTCACCTGTTATACCCGGTTTGACGCTTGCATCTCAATCCCCCTTCTCTTTGGAATCGCTCACGCGGTTCTCCCTCTTTCCATTTCTTTCATTTTTTCGTGCATAGATCGTGGGCTTTGATCGGAGAGTCAACTACGTCAAAGCCTAAAGTCCGTCCGCTCGAGCCTAGCTCTTCCTCTCTTTGGCCGGTTTGTCCCCTAACCTAGAATTTCATTTGAAATGCTTGCACATAAGCTATTAGGGTAAATTTTGGTTTTGATTTTTTAGACGAGATGCACAATTATTATACCTATGGTATAAGTCAAAAATTGTGACGTTTGTGACGGTTATAACCACTATAATTATGGATATTAGTTTATCTTGAAGATATTCGTGACGTTATGATCACTGCTGCAAATCCGTACGTTTGTACTGATTATAATCGATGCTAAATCATCACTTCGTTAAATCTACTCCGCTTGTTGTTAAACCAATTGCGGAATGTCGTTACAACATTAGTGTCGTGTATAACCGCTGGTATAAGTCAAAAATTGTGCTACGATAGCCTTATTTTTTGTAGTGACTAAAAATTGTTTTAGAAAACAGTAAAAAAAATCGTCCCAAACGAAGTCTTAATATTTTTTATGGATATATAGTTGATTGACTAATGAAATGTTGATTACATATGTATATTGCAGGGAAGGTGTTTATATATTGGTTGGGGACAGAGCCATTTTTGTACATTTCAGATCCTGAGTTCCTCAAGAAAGTGAGTTCAGGAGGATTGGGAAAGAAATGGGGAAAGCCTAATGTGTTCAAGAATGACAGAAAGCCAATGTTTGGGAACGGTTTGATAATGGCTGATGGTGATGATTGGACCCATAATCGTCATATTATCGCACCAGCATTCTCCACAACCAATCTAAATGTGAGTTAATAAGTCGCATTAATGAATTGTTATAATTACATAAGTTCTATTGTTATTTCTCTAATGATTCTACCATTCGTTATGACACCATTACTATAGGAAAACCTTCGATTACCGTCGGAGATTCCGGCGGAAGTAAATACGTTGGAAACAACGGTGCATGAATCGGCGGATTATTCAACGGTAATTAAATGACGGCCTTTCCGGCATAAATTCCACCGGTTCTCTTCTGGTGTATTATCCGCTGTCTAATCCGCTGTAATTTGGAAGATCAATAGTTTATTCTGACGTATTTTCCATTGGTATTTTCTGGTGTATTATCCGACAAATATTTCGCTGGTCTATTTAAACTCGACGAACCTTTTCCGTCGAAATTTTTTTGACGGTAAAAATACCGGCGTATTATAACGGATCCTATATCGATTTCCGACGCTTATTTTACACCGAAAGCGCCAACTTTTTATTCGACGATTATACTCGTTGATAAGTCTCCGACGCATGTAAGGACGGAATATCCACTGGAATTACCAGCGTAAAATTACGTCAGAAATACCGGCGGATATAACACCGGAATATGATTTTAAAAGACGATGTTTTAACTTCAAGTTTTTCGTTAGAATTGTGACGGAACGTCCACCGGAAATATTTATGACGAAAATATTCCATTGGAAAATTTATTTCGACGCGCGAAATACAGTTGCATGCAAATTCGTCGGAAATTCAATAGAAATCTTTTTTTTTTTCCGTTGGATGTATCTCATTAACGGCGGAGAAAATCCGTCGATAATGAGACATTTTCCTGTAGTGAGACATTTTCCTGTAGTGCATGTAAACAACATGCGTGCATGCAGAATGATATGATGATGATGATATGATGATGATGGTATAATTGGATATATAATGATGTTGACATGTATCATTTTTATGTATATGCAGGCAATGTTTGGCATGATGGTGGATTCCACCACAACCATGTTGGATGGATGGCGCAAATTCATGTCCATGGGGATCCATGAGATGGATGTTGAGAAAGACATTACTAGAAACGCAGCTGAGATAATAGCTAAAACAAGCTTTGGCATAAGCGAAGAGAATGGTAAGAAGGTATTTGAGAAGCTACAATCCATGCAATCAATGCTATTCAAATCAAACAGGTTTGTTGGAGTTCCCTTCAGCAAGATTCTATCTCCCAAGAAATCTTATGAGGCTTGGATACTTGGTAAGGAGATCGATGAGCTTCTACTACAAATTATAAACTCCAGGATGGAGAAGAACTCGGAGAGCAGTAATGGAGGGCAGGATCTGCTTGGTCTTCTTCTAGCTAGAAACGATTACAAGAAGATGAAGAGGACTGAGAGGAAGCTAAGTAGTAGAGTGCTTGTTGATGAGTGTAAGACTTTCTTCTTTGGTGGGCATGAGACGACTGCATTAGCTCTCACATGGACTCTTCTGTTGCTGGGTCTTTATCCAGAGTGGCAAAAGGCTCTTAGGGAGGAGATTAAGGAGGTTTCAGGAGGAGAACCACTCAACTCTAACATGCTTGCAAAGTTAACTAAGGTATATATAAGAATTTTCTACATTTGAAATGAGATTAATTTAATTTGTTTAAGAATCAAAAGATTAGATCATTTGGATGATTATTGAAGTGGAAAAACAAAGAAATTAGATATAATAACATACTTACATTTATTTAGGTTTCATTTGGGATAACTTTCTTATTCTTTCTTAAAGCAGCTTTTTAGTACAAAAATTAAAAATTTTGTATTAAAAAACTGCTTTAAAAACATTAATAAAGTCGTCTCAAACGAAACTTTAGTTATAATTATGAAAATGGCTAAGATGCATAGTATTTTTCAACAAAATAAATAAATAAATGGTATTAATAATAAATAAAATGACAACAATGACTATAAAAACTCCAATAATATTAAGTTTTGACATATTTTGATTTACTAATTCACTGTATGGTTTATGATTTGCAGATGGGATGGGTGTGGAATGAGATTCTTCGACTATATTCGCCGGCACCGAACGTGCAAAGACAAGCAAAAGAAAAGGTTGTTGTCGGAGAAGTCACCATACCAAAGGGGACCAATATGTGGATTGATGTAGTTGGGATGCATCATGATCCAACGCTTTGGGGTGATGATGTAAATGAGTTCAAACCAGAGAGGTTCAAAGATAGCATCAATGGAGGATGCAAACATAGAATGGGGTTTATGCCTTTTGGATTTGGAGGAAGAATTTGCATAGGAAGAAACTTGACTTTGATGGAATATAAGATTGTTTTGAGTCTTATTCTTTGCAAATTTTCTATATCCATCTCACCAACTTATGTTCACTCACCAGAGATTATGTTGTCATTGAGACCATCTCAAGGAGTTCCATTGATTCTTCATCCTTTAGAATGGTCAGAAGTTTGAGATTAAGGTTTCGTTTGAGACAGCTTTCTTACTGAATTTTTAAACGATTTTTTGTACAAAAATTTAAATTTTTGTACAAAAAAACTGCCTTAAGAAGCAGTAAATAAACCGACCCAAACAAAGTCTAAGTTGGATGGAGTGAGTGTCATAAGCTCCATTGATTTATATGTAAAATAACATATTTTGTTTTTCATTTACACTGTTTGGAGAGAAAATATACACATTAATGACTTTCTTTTTTTTAGAATAAATAGTTTCAAAGTTCAAGGCATTCATGAAGTTAAGATGCTATTAATGTTTTCATGATTCAAATTCTCTATATCCTCTTGATATCATCAATTAAGACAACTAAAAAGATGATAATAAAGAGTTAAAGAATTTAAGTTTTCTCTTGATTTATTTTGACATGAAAACATATGGCTTACATTCTTTAAATTTCTACATTCACAATATTCTATGCATTTAAGAAATTAATGGGTTGTAGAAAAGGCTAAAGATATTGATAGTTTAAGATTTAAATTATGGTATATTAGTATGAGTCATGTTAAAAATGATGTAGATGTGATTATGGATCAGAGTTTGAAGGATAATGTTGAAAATTTTAATAAAATTGGAGATAAAATTATAACTTTAAATATTATTATAGTTGCTATGATTATTAATATTATAAGTGATTATGCACTTCAAGTATGTTTGGATATGTGTTTAAAATTAAAACTTGGAATGACTTAGTAGAATTAATTATATAAAATATTCCTCTTGAAGAAAGAATTTTTATTGGGGGAGATTTAAATGAACATGATGGTAAAAAGTTACATGATTTTAAAATCATTCAAGGTGACTATGAATTTGAAGCGACTAATGAGTATGGTAAGACCATATTAGATTTTTCTATAGCATATTTAAGAAAAAAGATGAATATCTCATCATTTAAAATTACTTTAGGTGTTTTAATTATTTTTAAAAATAATTATTATTGTCAGCCACCAGCTACATCTACCGTTATTCAATATAGCTGCCCATCACTAGTCGTTGGCTACCATCGACCAACACCATCGACCACCCTCTGCCACTAATAACCGCCACGCTTTACCACCACTGACCAGCATCATCCTCACCACATAAAAAATATTTTTTAAATATCAAATATCTTTTATTTAAAAAATAATAATAATAGCTAAACATTTTAAAAGCTGGCATATGCAGGGTACCATTTAATATTCTCATTATCATCATATTAAACATGTTAAACAAGTTAGATTTTCAGTCCAATTAAAGGTTACTTGTCGCATTTTGCCTCTGCACCAAAAAATAATTATGTTTTGACCTAAGAAGAAAAATTGAATAGGCGTTCAATGGTAGATTCTGTGGGTGCAAAAGAAACAATTATTCTAATTAAGCAAAGCTTTTAAGCTAATTAGTTCATTAAAAAAGATAATCTGATGAGATAATGTGTTAGAAACTTGTTTTGTTATGTTTTTTGTTGAAGATTATTTGTTTAATTAACTCATTATTAATTGTGTAATAATTTATAGTTAGACTTGAAGTATTCCTATTATTGTTTAAAATTAACTAATTAAAATAATCTTAAACTTAATTTTTAAATATGTTAGAGTTATTTTAATTAAAAATGTTATTAAATCTAATTAATTAATTTTTATTATTATGAATAATTAAATAATGAATTAATTTCTCATAGCTTAATAGTGAGACAACCTTAATCATCTAATTAATAATCATAATTATTCTTTATTTATCAAAGTAAATAATAAATTTATGAATTCTCCTAGCTAGGTTAATTAATTAATAATAATTAATACATATAAAATATTATAGAGCTTAATTAATTAAACCTTCATTATTTTGTAATTAGTCTAAATTACTCATTAATCAGTTATCACTATTATTAATTTATTTGTTAATTAACCATTCATATAAATTTGTAAGATTTTAATAATTTTTCTTTTAGATGGTTCTTTACTAATTTATTCCAAGAGTTTATCACATTTAGCTAAATAAGCTCTTAAGTAGTCATGCTTAGGCTTTATTTGGGATAGTTTTTGTCACTATTTTTTAAATTTATATTATAACTCAACTTGGGTGGATAGTGACCGCAAATTCCGCTACAAATATGTGGTGGAAATTCCATAAAAAATTCATCGCAAAAAGATCATCAAAAATTTCCGTCGTAAATCCGTCGTCTGATAAAAAAATAATTCATGGTAAAGTCTGCTTCAAATCCATAACTTTTCCGTAGTTTTAGAGAATTTAGCGTTAGCAAATAGGATTTTTATATGACTTGTTTGAATGTGAGAAGGTATAAAACGAGGCAAATATTAACACGTTGCCAGCAGGAATCTCCACATTGATTTTCATGCAGATTTTAGTCATTTTACTGTTCTTGGGTGCTGAAATCTGGAACGAATCCTTCTTGACATGAGACTTTTATCAAACTTATTTCCATCTGAATTTATCAGTTATAAGAAACAAACAAGGGAGAAGAAAAATTAGTACACTATTTTCATTCCATGCTTTATTTTTTTTATAAATTAAATTACTGAGCATAATCTTAAGATTTATGTTTTATTTGGAATAATTTTCTTATTGCTTTCTGAAGCAGTTTTTCATTATAAAATTTTTCTAAATTAAAAATTTTGTACTAAAAAGCTGTTTTAAAAAACAGTAAGAAAGTTACTTCAAACGAAGGATATATTGAACTACAGTGTTGATTAGGTATTCACGTCATCTAAAGAATCAACAAATTTAAGCCACCCTGATTGGCACGCACACCTTTGAGGTTGTCCTCTTAGAGCATCTCCAACCGAAAATCTCATTTTTCACTCCAAAATGCCGTGAAACTATAAAATGCCGCGATTCATCTCCAATCGAACTCCACTTTTCACACTTTTGCATGTAACGGTCGGCCTCTTTTTTCCCACGGCAAGTTCGGTGAAGAGGTGAAAATGGCGGAGATGAACAGTGCAACGCCAATATTGGTGTCCCACTGTTCACCCGCACTCAAATAACGGGAAATTTACGGTTCCGCTGGAGCTTGCCAGGGACGTCATTCAAGCGCTTGGAGTTCGGTTGGAGATGCCCTTACCATGGAGTAGTAGAGAAGCAATAGGTTAAAATTATCACCCACAGAACTTGCAGCTTGAGTTGGCTCTTGTGGGTTGGCGCTCAAGTATGATCTTAGGGATTGAAGCTCTTGGTTGAAGCCTATATATCATTGTGTCCTATTAAGATAAAATTAAAAAAAAAAAAAAATCAAAATGATCTCTTAATTCTTTACGGAGAACTAAAATGGTCCCCAACTATATTAAAACATTATTTTGATCCCTTAACTCTTTAAAATAAATGTAGTAATTTTAAAATCTATTCTAACTAAATTTCAATTGTGTTTCCAATTGTTGGACCTCTGCATATAATAGTCTCCACTAAAGGAGTCCATATTTTGAAATTTGACTGCAAGCGAGTCTTTGCTGTTAGTATTAAAAGCTTCTGTTTTTTCTTCTTTTAATATAAATTTGAAATTCTGAGACTTTCTTTTTCATAGTATTTTTGAGAGACATAAGGTCTGTTTAAGACAAATTTTTCGTTGTTTTAACAATCATAATTTTATTTGGCTACATTTTTTTTATTTTCTTATTGCTTTTTAAAATTTTAGAAATGTTACTAAGTTAATTTCTCTATAACAACTTCACAACTAATTTTATAAAATAAGACAGTCATCACAAACAAATCATCAGCTAATATCTTGTTTTAGGCTTCATTTGGGACGACTTTTTTAATACTTCTTAAAATAAAAATTTAGTACATTTAAAATTTTAACTAAAATTATGTTTTAAAAAGTAATAAAAAAGTCATCTCAAACGAAGCCTTAATATGTTACCCACACCTTAAAGCCATAATTTGGTTTATGGATCATCAACTTCATTAGATATGAATTAAAAAGCCATCCCAAACTAACCTCAGTTTGACTCACTCCATATCAAACTTTTACATTAAGTTGGCCAAGGCTTTGGATCAGCTCTTTAGCTTGCTAAGTGATAATAGAAGGATGTCCAAATATTGAGCAAATAAATTAGGCGACTTGATTTAGATTTCGTTTGGGACGATTTTTTTATTGCTTCTTGAAGCAGCTTTTTAGTATAAAAATTTTAATTTTTATACTAAAACGCTACTTCAAGAAGCAGTAAAAAGTCGTCCCAAATGAAGCTTTAGTAGGGGTGTCAATATTTGACCCGACCCGAAAACCCGACCCGGAAAATCCGGGTTGGACCCGACCCGTATGATAAACGGGTCGGGTTCGGGTTGGCATATTTGACCCGTTTGAAAAACGGGTCGGGTTCGGGTTGACCCGGCGGGTTGCGAATTGACACCCCTAAGCTTTAGTTAGCACACTCTAAGTTCATTTCGTTTTGCTAATTTATTAGTCTCATGGAGTTTTGAAAAGCAAAATTCTATTTTAATGATAACAAATATTTATCACCTAGCCACTCCAAAGCCAAAAGTGTCACTACCCTATTAGCCCCACGAGTTCCAAGCACTTATCATGCTCATAAAAATGAGTGTTTATCCTAATTTTGAGCTGACATTAAAACTGATATAATGCACAAAATTAAGGTTTTGTTTGCCACAACTTTAGACCAATGCTTTTTTTTCCTGCTTTAAAAAAAAATTATTTTAAAAAGAAGCTATAAAAAGTAATAAAAAAAACGTCTCAAATGAAACTTAAGCTTTCTTCCTGTTTTTTAAAACAACTTTTTAGTACAAAAATTATTTATAACTATAAATTTTTCATTTTTGTTTTAAAAAATAATAAGAAAGATGTCTCAAAGCAAGCCTAAAGTTTTATTTGGGTTAGTTTTTTCAATGCTTTCTAAAGCAACTTTTTAGTACAATTTTTTTTTTTTAAAGTAGCAAAAAGCAACGCTTAAAAGCCATCTCTAATGAAGCCTAAATCTAATCTAATGCTTAGAAAAAAGTTAGAGTTGCTGCTAGAGCTTGAGCATGAGGTCACACTAGGGGTACAACTGAGTCAAGCTGACTCACGAGCAAGCTTGAGCTTGACTCCACAACAGGCTCGATGGGGAAGTTAGCGAGTCGAGTTCAAACACGATTTCGAGCTATACAGCTTATGAAGCTCGACAGCTTATCGAGCTCGAGCTTGAATAACCCTCCTCTCGACTCACGAGCTAGTCAAGCAACTCGCGGAATGCGTTGCAGCCTGGAAAATGAAATCAAGCGTGGGAAAATAACAGATGCTGGCGACGGACGGAAGCTGGCGACGGACCTGACGATGATGACAACTGAAGTTGGCGATGGATGCTAGCGAAGAAGAAGATAACACTGGCGACGTGAACGTTTTTTTAAGTTTCCAAGTATGCGCAATGCTTCCTGAAGAAGCTAACAAAAAGCACAACTGTTACTGCATTACGAGAACAAGAGACCACATGCAGTTGGATATGAATTATAATGGCTGCCGCTAGTCGTTTTTTTTTACCTAAATATTGATTGCTTTCCCAATTGACTTTACATAAAGCCTCTTTTCATAAAATGACAGTGTTAGGAAGGAATTAAATGAGAACAATCATCTAAGTAGGGCTGCAAACGAACCGAGCCGAGTATGCGAGTGTTCATGTTTGAGTTCATTTATCATTAGCTTGTTCAAGTTCGGTTCATGTTTGATTCGAGCTTTATTGTTTGTTTTCATTGTTGGTTCGTTTAATCTAAGGGTGTTTATGTTCGGTTCATGTTTGATTCGTTTAATGCTTATCGAGCTTTAAACAAACAAGCCTTAACGAGCTATGTTCATGAACATATTTAACAAACATTATATTGAACAAACAAACATTAAATTTATTCATGAACATCTTAAACAAACAATCTAGCAAATATAGACAAATGTAAAATGTCTTTTGTTCATAAAATTAAATTTATAGTAAAAGCAGTTGTCTATTTAAAATGAAAATATGATTAATCTATTTAAATGAAGCTTACATGTTGCATTTCTCTCCATTCAAGCTTTTATCGAGCTTAATGTCGAGCTTGTTCACGAACTTCAAATGATGTTATTCGTGAACATAAATGATCGAACCGAATGCATTAGTGTTCAAGCTTGTTTATTTGAGGGTCGAGCATTTAAAATGTTGTTCAAGTTTGTTTGTTTAGTTAGTTAAACGATCACAAACGAGCTTTAATCGAACCGAGCATCGAGTAGCTCGTCGAACACTTGGTTCGCTTGCAGCCCTACATCTAAGCTCCAGATTCGTTTGGTAAAGCTAGCTAACATAAAAAGAACTTCCCTCTCTTATATATAGACATCAAGATGGCTCAAGAAACACACTAACCTTTCTCCTCCCATCTCCTTAACAAAACCATGGATGATTATACAAAGACCCCATTACAGCTTCCTCTCATAGATCTATCTCAGCCCTTAACCTCTTCTTCACTAACCACACTTTCCCAAGCTTGCAGGGATTGGGGATTCTTTCACATAAAAAACCATGGCATTTCCAAAGATCTGTACACTAAAATTTGTATGTTTTCAAAAAACATTTTGAATCTCCCACTGGATACCAAACTAAAGTTAGGTCCCTCATCCTCTCTCAAGACCTATACTCCACATTTCATCGCATCGCCGTTTTTCGAGAGCCTTCGAGTCTCTGGACCAGATTACTATTCCTCGGCAAAGAGGTCAGGTGATATCCTTTTTGAAGCACCAAATCCTGAATTCTAGTAAGTGCAGAATTAGCTCATCATCTTAGGCTTCGCTTGGAACGGCTTTCTTATTGCTTCTTAAAGCGATTTTTTAGTACAAATTTTTAATTGTTGTACTAAAAAGTTGCTTTAAGAAGCAGAAAGAAAGACGTCCCAAACGAAGCCTTAGTCTATACACCATAATAGTATTCAGCATGAATTCTCACATGTAAATATGTAATGTTCCTTATACACAGCAAAACAATGCAGGAGTATGGAAAAAAGATGATGGAATTATCAAAACAAATCATGATCATTCTCTTGAAGTGTTTGGGTGATGGTTTTGACACAAAGTACTATGAATCTGAGTTCGGCCAGTGTCATGGATATTTAAGGATAAATAGTTATTCGCCGCCCGGGAATGTAGAGTATGAAGCAGTTGAAGGTCTTGGAATGCACACAGACATGAGTTGCATAACAATTTTGCACCAAGATGAGGTTGGTGGACTTCAGGTGAAAGGAAAGGATGGGAAGTGGATAGATATAAAGTATAGTGAAGGAGAATTGGTTGTAAACATTGGAGACTTGTTACAGGCTTGGAGCAATGGCAAATTTAGATCATCTCAACACAGGGTTGTATTGAGGAAGCCAAGCAACAGGCTTTCCCTAGCTTTCTTTTGGTGCTTTGAGGATGAGAAGATGATTGTGGCACCAGATGTGGTAGAGAAAGAGAGAATCTACAGGCCATTTCTTTGTGGAGATTACATTAGATTTAAGGTGATTAGTGAGAAAGGAAGGTTTGACAAGGTTAAGTATACCATTGATGATTTTGCAGTAGTTGATACTGCATAAACTGATGTATAAGCATTTTATGTAGTTGGGAAAACACAGCACATTTTCTTCATAGAAATTGTGACACATTCTCCATTGTAATTAGTGATATTTTAGTTTCAGCATTATAATTTCAGTTTTAAGATGCTCCTCAGTTTAGTGATTTGATTATATAATGCAATTCTTAAAAGGTGAAAGCTGAATAGTCATGTAATAAAGGGCAGTGGAGAAAGTGGAGCAAAACCTGAAATGAGTGCATTAAATAGCACGACAAATGTTAAGGTTTTTAACTGATTAGATAATGAGTAAAGTTGAGGCTTAGTTCGGAATGACTTTCTTATTGTTTCTTAAAGCGATTTTTTAGTACAAAAAAATAAAATTTTTGTACTAGAAAGCTGCTTTAAGAAGCAATAAAAAACCGTTCCAAACGAAGCCTAAATCTTAGCAAATGTGATTAGATTTAATTTTCACAAAATATTAAATTTCTAATTGAAATTTTTAAATATCACAAGAAATATATAATTACCATATATATATATATATTGTAATTATGTATTATTTAAGTCAGTTGGAATTAAATTTCAAGCAAGTCACCCCTACAGAATATAACAAGGTAGACAAATGTAATGTGGAGGCATGGCAGGCCATGGTGCATAACTAAAGCAAACTTATTAGTTGATGAAAAATGCTGCTATTATTGAAAGCCAACTAAATCCCTCTTCAGATAAAGCTGTAGAGACTCACTTTTGGGGGGTTGGGAGTATTCAAATAGTTCCTCCACATACAAAGAATTCCTCTCAAGTGGCTGATCAATTATTATTAGTCCAGTCAAGTGCCAGTAGTAAACTTTATTTGGTTGAACAGTACTGTACCCTGTAGGAGAACAAGAAATTGTTGGTTTTCACATCAAAGTTGACAGCGAATATAGAAATTGAAAAGCAAAAGCGCAAATTTCAACAATAAAAAATCATAGACTACAGAACCGCTGCTAATGTGGAAAGCCAAAGTCAATAGTAAAATCTCTTTAAATTGTGCCCGCATGCCTAGCTTTAATTGAGTAAGAGTGATAAAATTAGGGGCTCCACTTACTACTAGTGCTTCATCAATGATTACTTGACCAATCAATAGCAAGCCTATCTCTGCTAGGGTCACAAAATTGGAAGGGATTTGACACCCAATTTGGTAACCAAGTTTATTAATCAACGAAGCAAAACAATTTCATGACAACAAAATCACGAACTAAATTTTGAAGGAGATTTCTCAATCTTTTTGGAGATTCTAATGCCCTTTTTTGGTCTTAAGACAACAGTTTCTTCATAGAGAGACTTACATATCAAGAAATGTGAGAAAGATATTTGGAATATTTTCCCTTTGGCATATTTGGAAGAAGAGGAATAATAGATGCTTTACCAACATCTAGTTCAATATCATATCACTAGTTTGTTTTTGAATGGATTCTAGCCATAGAAGGGCTCTTCATATTATGCAGAAAAGGTGGAACTCTCTTCCTTATAGCACTTGAGAACTATTTAGTGCAACTATGTAATTTTTTGGATGGTTTATTGTTGGTGTAACTGTTGACCCATACATTAAGAACGCAAAAAAGAGGTGAATTTGACGACTTAAGCGATGGTTGGCAGGCGCAACATGTCACTTAAGTGGTCAAACAACCTCCGATCAACGAACGGACTGTGTTGTTGCGATTGGAGCATCGAATTTACGTAAGAGGGAGTCTTTGCAATCGAATCGAGCTAAATCAGTCAAAATAAGCGACCGACACCTAAAAATGACATGCGATGCTGCTCATGCGACATTCGATCACAAAATAGACTACGTCATTGCGTTCGGAACATCCGAGTTATCTAAAGTGACTATAATATAAATTCTTCAGTATATTCACTTACTGATCTTGTGCCTTGAGTGCAGTGCTGGTATCGCATATACAGGATCTGTTCGTAGTCGGTTGGGAGAAATTGCGATCGTAAGAGCTGTTTCATTCGTGACCACGACCGGATTGGGTTCCGCCCTTCTCGCCGTCTAGACTGGATCGTTTGCTCCCACCAAGCACTAGCCCCTCCCTTTAACCGGCATGCTACGTATTTCACTTGCTTATCAGGATCAATTACCTGATCAAATCCCGTTTGTTCGGTGCTGCTCACATCTATTCCCGTAAATCTCACGCTCGTCTCGATCAAGCAGCCCCGTTTTAAAACAAGAGCAAAAGCTCTCTCCGCTGTGATTTCCTCCCTCTTGCACAAAATACTCCCGCAAGCAACTCCCAATACCGCTCCTTCTCCCTAATGGTCAAACTAATACCGCTCCTCCCTCACAATCGAACCAAACAGCACCTCCACATCCAATCCAGCTACAGCTGCAAGACCCCCGACCTTAACCACTCGATTCTCTCCGCTCCTTTTGAATCAAGCTGCACGCGGTCCGTGCAAGTCCAGCCAATAATCCTGCACTGACCTTCCGCTCTCTCCAGATCGCAACTTAGTGCGAACTGTTCCTCACGACTTGCGCCTCCTTCGACAAAATTCCTTCACGTTGGTCCCGATCGCACACCTCCAGCACGGACCCTCTCCCTGTTCGAACCACCTGTAGACCACTCTCAGCCAACTCCTTCACGATCGATCCATCAGCCTATCGCACTCAACCGTCCTCTACAAGCTGTGAGCAACGACCTCACTTGTTCGAATCACCCCCAACTCCTCACAGCAGGCCGACTGACTACACTGCTTCCACAAGAAGGCTGCAGAGCCCGATCGCCTCTCCAATTAGACTCCTGTATGCTCTCACACAAGCTGCAAATCTCACGGTATTCCCAATCACGATCCTCACAGACACCTCCAATCCCACCTCTGCCTAATCCCAGTTGAACTCCCCCCCCCAGCCGTAACTTGCCCGGTCCTACTCCATCCAACCTTCCTATCTATTATATCTGACCCTACATATTCTAATCCAAGAGCAGTTCTTACCCGAACTCACCCAAATCACATTCCATGTATGTGAAAACCACAAGCTCAACTCTCTCACTCACAAAACTCTCGATTCCTACATGGCAGCACCCAACCAATCCTACTACAACCCAACTCCAATCCACAGGAGACATCACACCTACACAACTTATAGCCAAACCACTTCTTCTTCCAAACTCAGCACACTACACTCAACCTCCTCTAACAGTAGCCCCAAATCAGCCCCTAAACAACCTCTAATTTCCATGTTGTTGTTGCTGTTAGTATTATTATTATTATTATTATTATTGTTGTTTAAAAAGAAGAAAAAAAGAGTAAAGAAAGAAAAAGGGAAATTATTGTGCCTCAATTCTCGTGCCCTTGACGTTGACGCCGTCGCCGCCTTGCTCGTCAAACTATAAATCCTCCATACTCCAAAAAAGTTCTCAAATCCTATTTTCGGAGCTTACAACACGATGAGTAACCACCTATGCGCACTTTTCTTATCTCGGTGGGAGGAAACTCATTATGGTGGTTGCGACAAGGCGGGTAAGCCTTATGCATGTTTTTCTTAGCATGACAATGTAAGATTTAAGTGCCCGTGTACATGCTTCTATGCATGCAGGGAAAAACTACAAGCTTTCACACAGGTACATGTGGGTCTCCAAAAGGATTTTGCTTAGCGGGGAACATAATGCAAAGGGTACAATCACACTACCCCATGGGATAAAATGATTGTAGGCCTTTACAACCAACGCAAGCAGGCCAATGAAAGAGCATAAGAGATCATATATATGATTGACCATGGAGGATAACAGCGGTAGGCTCGTCATGCATGTAGTAGCTTGCGTATGAGTTAAAATAATAAGTTTATGATAAGGTATACAAACTTGTAACACATACAACAACCCTGCCTACGAGCAACATGGAAAGACTTGCACCTGATGCAACCAACTCACGGGTAATAACATAACAGTTATTGAGTGCGCAACAGACTGCCTACGAGTTAAGCAGATGACAAGGAATGTCCCCTGACAGCGCACAAACAAATTCAATAAAGCTTGTATTACGCAAGAATTCGCTTACAAGAAGCAACGAGCGGCCCATCACGCAACACTACAACCCGCTTATTGGCAATGTTGGAGAAATTATGCAGAATGTAGCCCACCTACATGTGACAAATAGTGATTCTTGAACAATCACCAATAGTCAACAAAAGTTTATATTGCGCGACATCCTACCTATGTAAAGTAGCAAATGGCATGTAGTGCAGTGTTATGACCCACTTGCAAGCAATGGCAGGGAATTTACAACAATAATTACGAACCATTGGTAAACTGAAATAGTAAATTTGTGGCATTGGGTTGTCTTGCCAGATAAATTAGTTTATTTGCAAACGACATGCAAAAGGCTCCTTACGCACCGCACAGCGTATTTGTCAGCAGAAGTACACTTCTGCTGGTTGGACACTGAAGAAAATGACAACATGCCAATGATGAAATGAGCTACACAATACTGGCAGTACACGACAAATGAAACTCAACGCGCTGCTAAATAACGCCAATAGATATGCAACACTCATACAAGAAGACAGAATGCGTCTACAGACTACTAAATGGAACAATCCGCACAGCAGAAGTACACTTCTGCTAGTTGGACACTGAAGAAACTGACAAAGTGCCAATGATGAAATGAGCTACACAATACTGTCAATACACGACAAATGAAACTAAACGCGAAGCTAAATAACGCCATCAGATCTGCAACACTCATACACACAGACAGAATGCGTCTACAGACTTCTAAATGGAACACTCCGCACACTTAGATGACCATCATTTGCACAGCTGATTAGTGTTCAAACACTTTAAAATGCCCTTCCAGATGTATTACAACATGCAAAATACATTTAAAAAAAAAAGAAAAAACATGCAAAATATATCATTCAAGCAAGCCATTCAGTATTGCAAGATGCAATATGTTGTAGTAGCGCATCACATTAACATGCAAATACACTACACATACATACATTACAACATGCAAAACACATTATGCGAACACATCATCTAATATGTGAAGTGAATTGCGTCATAATAGTACATCATATTGACTTGCAAATACATTATACATTATACAAATGCATTAAGCCACCCACAAAAAGGGGTTATGCAAATATGCAGACAACACATAAATGCATTCTAAAATTATATCATACAAATGCATCATATCAATCATGCAAGTTCATTAAAATATCGAACGAATATACTATGGCGGCCATGCAAATTTGCAACGTCATTCATGCAAGCATAAGCACTATATATATATCATGCACACTATACCAAATACAACAACCATTCTACAAGTATGAATACCCGCATGGGCCTCGATGAGTGTGATGTGCAACACACGTGACATCTAAGAATATTGCTCGGGTCAAGAAATGAACTTAAGTTCAAGCCCGATCGTTTGTCAGCAAATAGACAGAGTCGAAACGACCTGAATCATTGAACAAATACACAATCGTAGCGTCGACTCAAATATTTGGTTTTATACGTTCATATCAGACCTTCAAGGTCTCTTAAGAAAATTTACACATTAAAATGAATATCATGGGTTCCGATATTCTCATAATAATTCTATTAATTAGGAGTTCAACTCGATCCTATGTTTACAAGTAAACAAAGTCGACAAGGTCTGACCAATAAAATAAGATTACACAAAATTCTCGAGAATTGTCATGTTCACAAAAGATCTCAATCGGAGGGAACCCTATTCAAAATGCATCCAAATTCCCATAAAATACATTCAATTGACTTTAATGTATTCATGAACAATATTATCATTTAAAATTGAAATAAAATGCAAAAATATTTAAAGAAAAACACCCATCCTCCCTTAGCAACAGTTTGCCAAGGTGGGCAAGTTTGCAGTTCAGCTCAAAAAAAGCAAATGTCTAGCCGAGAATATCACAAAGATTCATTCTCAAATCATCTCTTTCATGTAAGGACGTTGCACGTGTCCCCTAATTGATGGTCTTGCCACCAAATGATACCATAAGTAAATGGTTATGACCATAGCCCTCTAACATAGTGGTTTTGCCGCTAAATTGCACAACTAAATTACGGTCATGGTCAGATCCCGTATGTTCCCCAACGATGTTAAATATTTGAATAATGAATCGATATGATATGATTGATATGACACAAAACCCTTTATCAGTTACGGTAGAATCAAATGTCCCCTTAGACAAATATTCACCCCATGTTCACAAGGTACATTTGGACGAAACAACCCATAGCTGTTAACAATGATCCTTCGGTCAAGTTGGGTCGACTACCTCCTCTAATTAAGTAGACTATGGATCATGATGACCTAGGATGACGAAATCATGGGATTTTGATAGGGTCTATTATCATCCCCCCACCATCTGCTTTAAGTGCAAAATGGTGAATTTCTAATTTTAAATGTTAAACTTACATAAATCCTAAGTTCTAAACAAATCACACCTTCATGCACCCCAAGTTGTATCAACTTCCTCTCAACTACCTCAACCTCCAGTACGTCGCCTTCACCACAACTACCACTATCATAGTCGTTGTCAAGGATCACTAGAAAAAAATACACCACCACCACCTCCTCTAAAATTTTTGGAGTATTAATCTTATATTTATGTTAATAAAAAAAAATGAAAGAGGAAGATACCTTTCAATAAATGAAGAAGCATATTTGGAGGCATTGGACTCCATAGGTTGAGATAGGAGATAAATTAATTTGTTATAATGACGACTCAAATAAAGACCTCATCAGTGATGACAATACATATGATTTTCTAGTTGTTGTCAACTATTTCAGCCTTTTTTAGACATTAAATGTATATGAGTAGGGAACTAAGAAAAAAAAGAATTTTGAGTTGAACTTAATGTTATATGATACTTTTATACAATTTCTATATTTAATATTTTTTTGCTCGTGTAATATTTGTATGTCAATTATATTTCATACAATTTATCATTAGTCACTTTATTTCTTGTGCAAAATTTTGTTTTATATGTATGTTAATGTCTTACTTCATAGTGTCATTTTTTAACATATTATTTGAGTATTATATAAAAAATCACTTTTAGCATTTATTTGCAATTTATGCAATTTTATATTTTGAGTCTCACGCCTCGCCTCATTAACAAAAAATATCTCAATACCTAATTGTGCAATTTTAAACATTGAATTAAACAACTAAATCATGAGAGAGATAGAGAGGGAGCGAGGGAAAGAGAGTGGGAGTCAATGGGAGAGAGAGAGAGAGAGAGGGGGGGGGGGAGATACTACCACAAATTATATACAGCAGTCTAACACATGCATATATAACTTTGTTCGGTACAGTTTCCAGAAATGATTGTTCAGTCTGCAAGGTATAGCAATGCTTCGTTAGCAAAAGAACAAAATAAATCCGTTCTACTATTGTGAAGCAGAGGACACCATTTCAGCTAAACTCGGAATATGAGGCATGAAACCCTTTATCAGTTAGACAATCCTAAAAGACAACATAAATTTACAAGAACAAAACATTTTATACATCAAAACTTTGTAGGGAAGATGTGCTATCCTTTTTAAAGATTCAGGATGATGTGAAACAACATGCGGTGAATCACGAATTGCACTTAAGATATTAATAGAAGTGATGAACTTTACTTTGCTACCAAATAACTCTTTGTTTGCTCAAGTTAAAGTTTAAGAATATAGCGTTGAAAGATTAAGCAATATCAATAGATTACACGTTGAGATTACTAGAACTTGCAAAATAATAACCAAAGATCTAGGTAATGCAAATAGCCAATTATAACAAAGCCCCAAATTTAAGATATAGATCATTCACCTTGAGGTCCGTCACTCGTTTTGAAAGTGGTGGCTAGCGGAGGAGAATCGTAAGTAGGCTTAGCGATGCTACTAGTAGACAAGTGATCTTGAGAGGACTCGTCGCCGGGAAAGAAGCCGGATGTGGAGGAGCGGGTGGCCGGCCGTCAATGATCCACTCGGAGTCGAGACGTTGTTTGTCGATGACGATTATGAGAGTCGGTAGGATCCGATCCAAGTAGGCTCCAACAATATCGTCGTTGGAATCAAATCCCGCGTCGAAGAACGGCGATCGTTGGATGTCGAGGTTGCTGTGAGCGTCGAACACAAGTCCCCATTCAAATTCGGGGTCCACCATGCATTCTTGCCTAGGGTTGAAGGAGTCCCCGAGAGGGAAAAGGAGGTGACTGGTCTTGGGGTGGTGGAGGGAAAAGGAAAAGAGATGTTATTTAGTGGGAGGGAAGAAAGCTGAAATCTGATTTCAGTTTTAATTTAGAGGAAATAGGGAAGCTTTGTTTTCAAATCTCAGATTTCAAATCTGAAATAAAAACTGAAATCCCGTGATAGATGGGGAGGTATTTAGGAGATATTTAATTATTGATTAAGTGTGGATTGGAGAGAGAAAAGAGCCAAGGATGGCCGGCCATGAGGGTGAGCTTAGAGGGCAATTAATTTTAATTAAGTGGGCCCTCAAGAGAATAAATAACTGTCATACAAAATCTGAATTTTCAGTTTCAGATTTGGGCTGAAATACGAAGGTTTCCAAAAAGGATTTTTTTCTTGGTACGTTGGAATTCACCAATAAATGCCTAGGGAAATAATTAGGCACTTTCATACTAGGTGAACTTGTAAAAAGGAAAGGAAATTAACGCTTGACAAGTGAAATTTGAATTTGTTTTGAAAGCAGGTGACCGGCTGGTTGTTTGGAGGTTGTTATGGGGCGGCGTGGAGAGGAGTCCGGCGGTTGGGGTACAGAGAGGGCCACCGGTGGCTGGGTGGTCCGGCGGCTGGCTGCTAGCCGGCGGCAGAGGGCTGAGGGGCCGGCGGCCAAATGCTTGGCTGGTCCCAAAGAGGCCGGCGGCAGGGAGAAAAATGGGAAAAGAAAAACAATTGCCTCAAATACTTCCTCCTCAAGAGGTTCCAATCCAAATCCCCACAATGACGATGAGATCAAGAGACATGAAAGAGAATAATAGTGCAAGAAAGAACCTAGAACTCACAAAGAGATCTAGCTTCTCCTACGAACTCACTAAGAGATCGTGGAGGTTTGCACTCACAAAGAGAACATGAAATGTTAAATTTTCATTCATCCAAAACTAAACTATTACATGAGAAAATGGCCATATAAATAAGCCTCAAAATGACAAAGAAAGTAAAGTACTAAAATGCCCCTTGGGCTACAATAATTATCAAATACCCATAAGGGCAAAAACAGAAAAATAAGAAATAAAAATAAATTACTACATAAAATGATAGAATTATAGATCATGATCGTGGCCGTCAATCTCCGGCATCTCCTGGAGGTACATGTGTCGAAATCGCTGCTGATGTCCCCATCATTCTCCCCAGGTGGGAGAAAACTCGACCCCGTCGAGTGAGTGTCTCTAGAAGCCTCGTACCACTCCAGCAAGTCTGGGTCCAATCTCTGTAGCTCATCTCGATCGATCCACACGTTCTCCGTCTCCGGCTATCCTGCCCATTGAACCAAGTACCTTCGGCGACCACCGTCTTTAGTAGAAATGATTTCATCGCTAAGTACTGCCTCAATCCTTTCCGCAGTGGGTAAAGTGGGAAATTTTGGGAGTGGGGGTAGGCTGGGGATCTCACCAGGTGGGGACTCACAAGGCTCATCAAGTAAGGGGTTGGATGGATTAAACTCTGGACCCTCCTAGGTTACAAGATCTTCAATGTTAAAAGTGGGGCTAAAGTTAAAACCTTCGGGAAGGTCTAGCACATAAGCATTACTGTTTATTTTAGAAATTATTCTGAAAGGTCCCGAGCTTCTCACGTGTAATTTCTTAACAGTCACTTGCGGGAACCGCTCCGGATGAATCCGAACCATCACATAATCTCCTACTTCAAATTCTTTTAACCTTCTCTTGAGGTCCGCATTGAGTTTATAGTTAGCATTGCTTAATTCAATCCTTTTATTAATTTCTTTGTGCAATTCTTGTAAATGCGATGCAAATGCTGATGCGACAAACCCGATGTGCCTGATGAATGACAAGACTTCGGGCTTACACCAAAGCTTTAAACAGAGACAAACTTGACAGGAAACGAACATGCAAACACACAGACTCACAAGCACACATAGATAGGCATAATAATGGGTTAAACCTAAAATGAGGGGACTGAAAGTTTCCAAATTTAAGGGAATTGGTTTAGGGGGAGCAATAAAGACCTCCTTAGCTACCAAGGCACTTCCATATAAAGTTTCAGCTAGGGTCGAGGTTAGTCCCCTAGGGGTAGCAGTGTAATCTATCAAATTCATCCAACTAGGATAGAAGTGGTCCTGATAAGGGTATGGTGAGGCTATAACGGGCAAAATATAGGAATCAGGAATAAAATAAGATGATTGGTCCTGACTCACATCCATAAGGGAGTAGCCCACAGAATCGTCAGCCGACATGGGACTTATAAGGTGGGGAAAAGTTTCTAGGACATCTGTGGGTACAACAGTAAGAGAGAAATCCAGAATGGCACACTCGATCAAATATAAATCCAAAGGAACAGCTCCAAAGTTAGACTCTAATAAGACAAAAGAAGGCTCAGTATTCAAATTAGGCCCCAAGAATTTCAGACTTAAGGTACTGTCTTCCGAAGTAGAATCAGGTTTAGTTTTAACCTTAAGATCCATGGGTTCCGTTTCACTTAACTCCGGTGATAAATTCAATTGACTTACTTCCAACTCAAGATTATCTAAGTCACCATCAGGATTATCTAAAATTAAATCCGAATTATCCAAAATTAAATCAGAATTATCAAAATTATCCGGAGTCATCTCAGTAGGTGTTACAACTAAACCAGGATCTTCCAAATTCAGATTCACAGTGTTCGACGTCCGATTAGCTCCTTTCGATGTCATATTTCTATTATCCAGGCATACTTTGTCCAAAGGCTTATCCTCGAGGAGACTAGGATCGGGGTGGGTTAAGGTGTCGACGTTTAAAGGTTCTAGCTCTCCTAGCTTAGGGTTTAAGTCATTCAGCGAGTCTGATTCAATCTCTTCAGTTTCATCCTCAAAGAATTCTTCGTTATTAGTGATATCATTAGCATCCACGAAATGGATGCACTCAGTTTCAGGTTCAGGGGACCTCTTCTCCTTAATGTTTTCCTTTCTTATAATCATATTTGCAGGGTCAAGAACTGGGGAGGCTAAAGGTTGCCTGAGATGGTTAGAATTAGGTCCAAGTGGGGAGTCATAAGAGATTGGTCTAACAGAAGGTTCAGTAGAGGGTTGGCCACCATGGTTAGGTGAAAACCTATAGGGTGGGGCAGCAACCCTGATGTTACTAACAGATGGGTGACCACACGTAGGGGAAAAGTATTTTAATCCAAGTTCTCGTCTCATGTTTTTCCAATCGGAGGTAGGGTATTCACCACGAGACTCTTTATGATCTTCTAACCTCATCCAAAAGTGGAGAGCACTCCCGCTCAAATGTGACCTAGCAATGCTAAATTGGCGAGAATTAGGGATTTCATGCGATTCAAAATAGTCCTCTAATTGTCTAACCCATTGCCCTAAGATGCACGGACACGGACACAGCGACACGGACACAACACGACACAGACAAGGGACACGGCATTTTTTAAAAATGCAGGACACGGGTGCGGCGTGGACACGGCATACTAATTTTTAATATAATATATAGAAAATAAGGTAATATTATATTAAAAATGACAAGCAATATTAAATCAAAGTCATGATAACTTGTTTAGCTTATAACATAAAGATATTTAGTACAAAATGTCTAGTACAACCACAAAAATATAATCAAAAAACTATTTAGTACAACATGAAAGTTCAACTACTCAATAGAGGGAATGATAGAATTAGATTCAGAGGTTGGTCTTTGGCCTTCAATATCATCATCATTGAATATCATTGCTTCCAACTCTGG
>NW_021318572.1:24963-66523 GCF_001605985.2 Dendrobium catenatum | reverse complement strand
GAAATGTCCTCGTACAGGAGTGTATTCTAGAGGCTGAGTTTAAAGGGATGAGGTACCTTGCAAGGATAATGCCTCGGACGCAAGCTCGTGAGGAGAGAAGGCCATGTATTACCAGCAATCTCAATATCATCCCCTTTAGTTGCGCAGTAGGGAGAATATACATTGTACGGAGCAGCACAGGTGTTAGGTCGGTTCGTACCAATGCCTGAGATAGCGAGAAGTCTTGAACAAAATTATCGAAGGAGATCGTGTTCTGGATATAGAAACCTTACGAACTCAAAGTATAAAAATATTTCAGAGGGAGGGTTGATCAGCTCTGGAATGAAGAGCGAGGCGAGAGTATAATAAAACCATATATGGTGGACATGCAGGGCTAGATAAGACCAATGCTAATAGGAGGTATGTATGCATCGAAAACTTACTTTTTGGCGAGAATAAAAATACTGTCTCTGGCAAGGGAGTATACTCTATGCGCACCATTTGGTGGCGGAATGTGGGACAAGTGGACAAAAAAACAAAAATGGAAAATATAATTGGGGCGAGAAAAATCCATTCTTTGAGCACCACAAGTTGGTGAAGGATGGTTTTTTAATGGTTCTTTTGAGATACTGGTAATTCATAATTGGAGCCCAGAGTTCCTTTCTGGGTGGCTCTGCGGCGTCAATTATCCAGCCCATTTACAAAGGAATCCGGATCGCAACTGGTATTATCTGATTTTGTCTCTACTCTCATCATTTGAATTTATAAAAGGCTCTAGAGCATGCGATCATCTAGGATATCGAATGAAAAAACCTTTCCTTTAATACAAGTGCTGGATAAATTAGAAATAAAATATATTTTATATTATTCAACTAATCTTCCAGAAGGTAATAGGCTCACATTCCGCATCATTTAAGATGGTAAATTATCCAATGGGGAAGGAGAGAATTTGCAGATAGTGAATTAGAGTGGAAGATTGACAAAAAGCTCCGTGTTGGGTGTTTGGGATGGATAGTAATTTCAAGGTAGATTTGTTTCAAAAGAATGAAACGAAAAAATCTCCTCCTTTTTGGCTTTCATTGTGGAAGGATTGTTTCATGGTGAAGAGATTGTAATAAGTAACAGTTATAGTCCAAAGAATAACGTGAAGAACAACGACCAGTTTGGAAGAGGAAGTAATACTGCTCATGAAGATGAAAGGCCGAAAAATTCCTCATATGGACTTGGTCATGGTAAAATCCGTAAGAAGAGTAGAAGGATAATCAGGAATATAAATGGTTTGAGGAACACATCTGAATAGATAAAGTTTCAAAAGTTAAAACTCCTCCCAAAAAATCTACAGCCGATTTAGAGATGGCCAACCACAGAGAAAGCAAATATGAGCAATGGAATGAAAATATTCAAGTTAACGAGGAAGAATCAAATCTGAAGATCAATAAACAAAAAAAGTGAGTGTCTCTAAACCATAAAGAAAATGAAACTGAATTAAAATCAGTCTCATGTGATAAATGTGTGGAGATTCAAGACATCATGATAATGGAAAATCCTGAATCTTTTCAGGAAAATTAATTCGGTTACAAGGACGGTATTACAATTTACCAGATCACAAATAACTATGGAGGGTTGCCTGCGACACTCTAGTAATTTCAGGAAAATTACCAGCGAACTCAGGTATTTCCATTTTCTAACGATTTAGAATGAAAGAGGCCTGAAGCTCTCACTGAACAGAGAGATCCTGATGGAAAATTCAATGTTGAGTCTGCCAGTAAAATCTGCTGCTGTCTGTAACAAAAGTTTAACTTATTAAAACTCTATAGGGGATAAGAAATTGACGTGGAAGTTATAGCTGAATCAATAGAAGAGGGAATTGAAAAAGGAGAAGTTTTTGGTAAACACGGGAGACTGTAAAATCTTGAAAAAGGAACCGGGACAATATGAAAGTGGTAAAGGGGATCGTTATAACTTGGTGAAAATTTGAGCTCTAAAGTTGAGAAAAACCTCTCAGAAGTCAAAACTTTCTAAGGAATCAGGCATTTGGGTCTTTGAAAGTTCAATACAAGACTTGGGAAGAATAATTTAAAATAGAAGAATGGAATGGGGGATTACCCATGTTGTTTAACAAATGAAATTCATTAGCTTTTGGAATTGCAGGGGAGCCAACAAGAGAGAGGCCCTCCCTATACTTGAAGGGTAAACATCAAAAAATGGGATGTGTTTTTTGTGGTATCATTGAAACGAAAATTGATTATCTTTTCAGAGATGGTTTTGTGAAAATCATGGGGAGATGACTGGAATTTTTCCTGCACCATCTAGAGGAAACTCTGGGGAAAATTCATGGTGATTGTGGAATACGAAGTGGCTCGTTTCTTTAGAATTATTCGATCAGTGTGATGGGGGAATTAGATATCTTCAACAATAAGCAAATGGATGGTGGCTACTATTTATGGAAGTAGTGAATTTCAAGGAAGAAGGGAACTTTGGGAGTCTATGGATGGCATGGTTGAAAAAGATACCCTACGTTATTGGAGGTGTCTTACATTGCATATTTCTCAAGAGAAAAGAAAGGGGTAAGAATTCTCTTTCTCCATGGACCGATGGAAATGAAGCGTTTATAAAACAATAATGACTTCAATGATGTTGGCACAACTTGGGGCTAAATTTCTTGGGTGTAAATAAAAGAGGGAAGTGCACGAATCCTAGAGAAACGGATAGATGTTTCTGAATTCTAAAGCTCTGGAGTTTGATCTTTATACCTTCTGTATGGCTCGGAAAGAATTCATCTGATCTTGACCATCGTGTTGAAGTTGTTTAAATCAACATGTCAAAAACAAATTCCAGAAGTTTGAGGTATTGGCTCCTTATGCAGCTCTACTGCGTGGAAAAAGTCTTGGATAAACCTGTAAACAGGAGACGATATGAAGCTGTGAATAGAAATGCTAGAAGTTCTAAAGCCTTATTTTTTTGGAGCAAGGCTAAACACCAAAAAACTGGAGATTTAAAAGAACTTTGAGAAAAGAGATTGAAGAACTGCAGGCAGGAGGAAGCCTCGGAAAGACCTTTTCTCGGACAGCAAAGCTCTACTTCTTATTTCCAAAGTCAGGGAATTCAATTGCACTCTTGCTAGATGAGTACATTGTGGACAAAGGGCCAAAGCCAGTGGATTGATATTGTGATATGTGTGTATTGTTAAACCTTCTTCTTTCATGCGTTTGCGAATGGAAGGGAGGAATAACAATTCTATCAAAGCAAATGTGATGAAGAAGGGAATTAACTGAAGATCCAGCGAGCATAGAAATATCTTCTATCATTTTCTATAATAAATGGGAGTACAGAAATAGTGATTTGAATAATTGGCTCTCACAAAAAGTCCTGAAAACTGAAGACTTGCAAAATGCTGGAATCGGTTTTTTACTTTGGGAATGGATGAAAGTCATTAAAGAATTGGCAACACATGCACCAGGTTTGGATGGAATTACTTATCCTTTTCAAAGCTTAATTGGAAGATCATTGGATGATATTTGGAAAGAATGCAACTCTATTTTACATCCGTAAAATTCTGCTAGATGGAAAAGAGACTTCAGTGATACTTATTCCCAAAGTAAGTAATGCCTCGGTCCCTTCTAATTTCAGGCCTATTAGCCTTTGTATTCTATATCAAATTGTTGCCAAAGTACTTCTAAACAGATTGAAAGAAAGTGATTCATAACCTTGTTTCGGAGGAGCAAAGTTGCTTTTTTTGAGGGAAGGGCATAACTGAACATGTTGCTTCTTGTTCAAGAGATTTTCATAAATTAAAATATCCATGCTAAAGAGGGTTTGATGGCAATAAACTAGACATGGAACAAGGCATACGATATATGGCTTGGGATACCCTTAGTACCAAATATTGGACTATTTGGGTTCCTAAAAGAAATCTCTAACCTCATATGGCCATTGTGTTATTGATCCAGTTTTCTTCGTTCAAATTAATGAGTGGATTGATAAAATCAAGGAAAGTGGCTTCAAACAGGGTGCCCTCTATTTCTAGTACTTATTCATTCTTTGCTCCCAATATTACTAATGTATTTCAGCCAATTGGTGATAGGTTTGGGCTTGAAAATTGCTCCTATATTCCTGAAATATCTCATTGTTATTTGCAGACGATTTATCCTATTTCTCAAGCGCTAAAAGTTGAGAATGTCAAGAAGAAAATCAATATACAAGTAGCTATTGCAATTGGACGGGTCAACCATTAATAATGAACAAATCTTCTATTGTTATAAGAAGAAGATGGGAAAAGAGGAGGAAAATCATTTCTAAAACTTTTGGGATTCAGAATCTAAGAACTGTGCTATATGGGCAACAAATTCACTTTAATAGCGTATTGGCCTCTGAGTATTCTCAGGAATGCCTGAAGAAGCAACTTGTAAATTGCGATACATGGGTAGAAATTCTTAATCTACTGCTGTAGGATTACATGATCAACTCTTGCATAATCTGTCCATCCCGATAGTTTCTACTCAGAACTATTTCTTTGGTGCCACTCTCGTTTGAAGAAATTGACCAAATGAGCAAGAGATTTATCTGATAAATACAATGGTGATTGTGGGCTACATTTTAGTCATGGAAGGGTGTATGTTTAACCGAAAGAGCTAGGATGGTTCGTCGTATTCAATCTGGTCTGTGCTTCTATTGAACCACTTAGAGCTAAGTGGTGTGGGATTCTGAACAAGCCAAACCTGTTTTCAGCAAAGCAATATCTTCTAAATATGGAAGGATGTATGGGAAGAAGAGAGAAAACAAACTCTTTCATCTACTTGGAAATTTTATAAAAGTTGGTGCCAAGCTTTAAAGCAAATCGTTAGATGGAGAATTAAAAATTGAAAAAGTGGAATCCTCTGTCAGCTATTGAAAGATATATGGGTCTTGATAGAGTTTGGTATAGCTGGCCTACATGCATTTCAATTGAGGTTGATGCGTTTGAAACAACCTGGCTTCTTTATCACTGATGGATCACTATGATAGAAAAAATCTTTAGGAATTCTTCCGTGAGAATTGCGTGAAAATGATATACCAACATAAAGATTGATTAGGGAAACCAAGTGATAACCTGGAACCTATAAAAATGCACTTCGGGGTAGAACTTTTTCTGGGTGGTAAACTTATAAGAGCTGGAAATGAAAGATTTGGAGCCGTGGTGGATCAAGTACTGGAATAACATCAGGAAATTTAAACTGAATCCGAAAATATGCTTTTTCTGGTGGAAACTATTGAAGAATGCAATACCTTCTATGGATTTCTTAGTACATAGAAGATTGGCAAGTATGAACCTTTGTCCTAGAGGTTGCAATATGATTGAAAATGGTGAGCATGTAGCGGTGAAATGCTTGAGATTAAAGCAGATTTTTAAAATGGCTGAAAAATGGGGATTCGGTTTTCCAATTTTAAATAGCCTAGAGGAATGTTTGTATTTCTTAAAATGACAGGGGAAGAACTATTTATGGCCAATCTTTTGTTCTCGTTTTCAATCTTGAAGTCAGTAGAATAGTCTTAATACTAAGTGGAAGAGAACTTGGAGCACTACTCCATTATATCGAATGCCATTATACCAAGCACTGCTAGATTCTCTTGCTTGATTCTTACGACCACTGGGATGTTAAACAACATAATTAGCTGATCTCTTCTTATTGGCATCCCCCTCCACCCGGTTGGATCAAGGTAAACTTAGATGCAGCTCTTCTACGTTCTAATGAAGCTGGGATTGGAGGAATAATTAGAGACCATAAAGGAAGGATGCTCTTGGCTTTTGGTTTCTCTTTATTGCACTGGGATGTTGGATTTCTTGATGTCTTTGCGGTTTGTTCTATGAAGAAGGTCTTACAAAATTGGATGCTGAGTACTAAAGGTTTAATTGTGGAGGGAGACAACCTCAATGTCATCAATCATTTACAAAAAGCTGCTATTAATCAGAATTTAAAGATGGGCAATTCTAATGGAGAGGACTTGGACTTTCTCAAAGATTTTGAGGTATTTCTATTCCAATTTGTCAATAGAGGTTACAATAGGTTAGCTCATTGGTGTGCTAACCATGCCTTGAGAGGTGATTTTCATTGGGATTGTTTAGAAGTGAATAAGGTTCCTCCTAGTTTCTTTTCTTTGTTAAAGGAGGAAAGTGATAGGATTACTATCACTTAGTTGGTTGTTTTTTTATTTCTTTTATTAATGCAATTTGCAGTTTATAAAAAAAAAAAAAAAAAAACTCCAAATTTTTATCCAAATTTATTTTCTTAATCTGGTAGGAGTTTATTTTTATCTCATCCTCTTCAAAATTTGGCTCTTCCAAAATTCAAATTCATCAAATATAACATATGTTGTCTCTTCAGCTACCAGAGTTCTTTTGTTAAATACTCTATAATATCTTCCAACATTAGAGTATCCAAGAAAAATTTCTTCATCTAATTTTTGATCAAATTTTCTTAAGGTAGATTTTCCTTTATTATGTATGAATACCTTACATCCAAAAACATACAAATATGAAAAATTAGGTGTTCTCTCTTTTAGAAGCTCATAGGGTATTTTGTTCAATTTTATCCTAATGTTCACCTTATTTAGAACATAACATCCTATGCTAAATGCTTCAGCCCAAAAAAAATTTAGGAAGTGGATATTTATCCAACATGGCTTGAACGACTTCTATTAATATTCTATTCTTTCTTTGAACTACCTCATTCGACTGAGAGATTCTAGGTGCAGAAAAATTGTGATCAATTTTTTTCTCTTTAAAAAAATTTTCAAATTTTTTTATTTTCAAATTCACTGTCATGATCACTTTGGATTTTAAAAATCTCACATCCTAATTTTCTTTGAATCCAAGTAAAAAAATCTCTAAACTCCTCAAATGATTCACTCTTATGATATAAAAATTTAACTCAAGTGAATCTTGAAAAATCATCTACTATAACAAATATGTATACCTTCTCTCCAAGATTTACAATTACAACTAGTCCAAAAAGATCCATATGCAGAATCTCCAAAGGTTTATTAGTTCTAAGATCCTTATTGGGCTGAAAAGAGGACTTCACCTATTTTCCTAATTGACATGCATCACAAAGGTGATCCTTAGTAAAGTCTAGTTTTGGTATTCCACTCATTAAGTTTTTTGGATAATTCTCCTAAGATTTTTCATACTAAAGTACAAAGTCTCTTATGCCAAAGACATGATTCATTAGAAACAATTTTCAAACAAAAAGCTTTAGGAACTAAAATATAATTCAAATCTAGCATATAAATATTATTTACCCTTTTTTATGCAAAATGTCATTTCTGTTTTGGCATAATATGCAACTAGTAGGAAAAAATTTAATACTGTATCCTTTATAATAGATTATGTCTTTGGCATAACAGATTATGTCTTTGACTAATAATCAACAGATTATGCTTTAAGCCTTATAAAACCAGTACATTTTTCAATGAAGAAGTTTTGTAAGTTTCCAATCATATCTGATCCAACCACCTTCCTAGTAGTGTTATCTCCAAGTGTAACCTTGCCTCTACTTCTAGCTTCTAGTGATATAAATTGCTAGTGTCTCCAGCCATATGCTTTTAGCAACTGCTGCCCAGGTACCAAATGCTCTCATGAGGCCTTGTATGAGAGCGTGCCTGTAAAATCATAAAATGTTAGACCTAGGAATCCAAACTAGTTTAGGTTCACCTTTTAGCAATTTAAAAATAGATGTATGCATGATATATCTAGGCTTATGTATCTTTGGTCTCCACACTAAATGAGTTTTTCAATGTAAGGTGCAAGTGTGAGAAATATGACCATTCATGCCAAAAGTGTAACATTTAATTCCAGGAAATAGATTTCTCAATCATTTTAATTACTCTGATTCTTCCTAGATTGTAAAAATTTTGGATTCAAAATAGGATTTATAAAATATTCAACTGTTGGGGGTTTCCTATTTTCCTTGAGAGCTTGCATTTTCAATTTAAAAAATATATTCATATCTTCTAGAATATTCTTACTATAGTTTAAATGATATTTTTCGTTCTCTAATTCATCATTAAAATCTTTAAATTCTTTCTCCAATTGTGCATAAGATGTTTTCAAAATTTCATTCCCCTTATTCAAGTTATCGAATTCATCAAGTAAACTCATGTGGTTGTTATCAATTAATGTATGATCTTTCCTAAGAATTTTGTGCTCTCTATATAGTTTTTATAATTCCAAATTTAGACTTGCATGCATTTTCTTAAACTTTCTATATGCATCATGTATTCTTTCAGAGACTTCTAAAAGTTTAGCATAGGTTAAGTCACATACTTCTTCTTGATCGATTGATCAAGATTATCGGCCATCAAGCACAATTTGGTGACTTCATCCCCCTTTTTAGTTTCTGATGAGTTTGAAGCTGAGTCTGCCCAAAAAGCTCTTTGGAATCTCTTCTTATCCTTCTTCTCTTTTGATTTCTCCTCTACATTCTCCTTGCTAGGAGTAGCTTTTAAGTTGGGTATTCATATTTTACATGTTCAGGTTTCCTTCATTCATAGCAAATAACATCATTTGAAATTTTGACATTCTTATGAAATTTACATATATTCCACTATTGGAATCTCTTATGTTTCCTCTTTAGAAAGTTCATAAATTGCCTAGTCATTAATGCAATGTCATCCTCATCCTCAGGTTGTGATAGATCACTCTCCAACTCCTCCACTTTCAGTGCTATGTTCTTTTATTTTCATGGTTCTCCTACATCAATCTTTCTTTGACTCTCTCCTTCCTCGTAAGTAATTAGTGATCCGAGAAGATTGTTAATAGAGTAAACATTTAAGTCTTTAGACTTTATAATTGCAGTTATTTTAGCATTATATATAGTAGGCGAATAATGAAGTATCTTATTAACCATTTCAGTGTTCATTAATTCCCTATCTTGTGCATGCAAAGAAGTGACTATCTGAGTGAATCTTGTGCACATGTGAGAAATAAATTCATTAGGTTTTATATGAAATAATTTATAGTCATGTAATAATATATTAAGTCTAGATTGGTTAACTTCGTTAGTCCCTTGATAAGTTACATAAAGTCTATCCCATATATCATTTCCATTATTATAAGTGGAAACCCACATGTAGTCTTCTGACTTAAGTGCATAAAAGAAACTGTTTAAATATATAGTGTAGAGTTGTGCTAAGTCACGTTGTTCTACAGCCAATTTTACAAAGGGAATTTCAACTCTAATGACATCAACTAATCTAGTTGGTTGTGTATACCCTTATTGTAATAAGATCCACATATAATAATCTAAAGACTATAAAAATGTAGACATGCGTGTTTTCGATAAATCAATAGAGATGTTATAAAATAAAGGAGGTCTAGTGATTGAATACCCTTTAGGTGTGTTCCAATTTCCAAATGTAGCCATGCTCATTAATCAAAAAGTAGTCTAAACTTATAAATTTGAAACAAAGCTTTGATATCACATGTTGATTCTTATTGAATCTTAATTAGGTTATTAAACCTAACTTAATATCCAAAGTCTAACTAAGAGGGGGGGGGTGAATTGGTAATTTAAAAAAAATTAACCTTCTTGGATTAAAAAGGTAAGAAACTGATTAATGATTCATAGTAAGTTGAGTTTAAAATTTTAAAATAGTTTTTTAACCAAGAAAAAATAAAGTTGTAGAAATTCAAGCAGTAGAAATAAAAATGACATAAAGGTTTATAGTGGTTCAGTCAAACATGACCTACATCCACTCACTGAAGCCTCCTACTTCAGTTGTTCACACTCTCCAAGTGTTAGAAGAGAATTGGATATTCTTGATAGATCTTCATACTAAGAATCTAGAAAGATAAGAGAGAGAGAGCAAAGAAACATAAAATACTCACAGAGATCCTTACCTTTGAGTAACCTTGTAAACCCTTCATACTCCACTAGGAAGAAATCTCTCTCAAACACTCTCTCAGAATCTCTCATTCAATTGCCTTTTACAAATCATGAAGACCATATGATAAAAAGATTTTGTGATAGTTTTTAATGTACCTTTTATATAAAAGACACGAAAAACCGTACATAAAACTAAAGTTTTCAATTTTGAGCATACACGATTGTACACTATGATTGTATATTCATATGTATGAATAGTTCAAAAACTATTGCATACGAACTCATTATGAATTGGTATGAAATAGTTCCATACACATTCATCATTCGTACGAAATAAGTTCATCCAGTATGAATAGAAAAATTTCAAATTTTATTTATATGAATTATAGGGATAAAATGAACAAGAATAGAAACAAAGTTGTTCATCCTGGGATGATCATAAAATATCATCCCGTATAATATGCGTCCGAGGATAGAACAGAGATGTTCATGCTGGGATGAAATAAAATATTATCCGTACGATATTCTTCTGAGGACAGGAAAGAGGCATTTGTCCTGAGATGATCATAAAATATTATCCATTCAATTTTCATCTGAGGACATAATAGAGCCGTTCATCCCAGTATGATTAAAAAATATCATCCATAAAATCTTTATCTGAGGATAAAATACAGCCATTCATCCTAGTATGAGAAAAAAATATCATCTGTAGAATCTTCATATTAGGACAAAACAGAGCCGTTCATCCCAATATGATAAAAAAATATCATACATATGAATTATACTTAGAAAAAATTTTGCCCTTTCTGTTCGTTTCATTGCTCGATGTGGAAAATAACTGACCAGATCATCCCGTATGAAAGGGTATTGTACAGTACGATCAATTTAAAAAATTATGATTTTTAACTCTCCCCAGGTGTGTGTGTGCTCAGTTACTCAATTACAATCACACTCACTCAAACTCAATAAAATAGAAAATACATACTTTAATTATAATAAACTCTAAACTGATATGATTTGAAGTCTTCAATAATCTAGAGTATGATTTTCCCTGAAATGTTAGTACACACAAGAGCAAAACAATTCTTCCAAAAATATGTTAGGATAAATAATAATCAAAACAATAATATTTAGAATCATAAAAAACATATAAGTATTAAGAATATCAAAGATGCAAAACTAAATAGAACCTATCTCAACACCGTCATCCTTTCACACCCTTCAAGTGTGGGCAGAGTACCAAATCTTCTTCAAAAATCTTCTCAAGAGTAATTAGAAAGAAGAAAAGAAGAGTAATCAACAAAAAATACAAAGAGATACTTATCTTTGAGTAATCTTGTGAACCCTTCACACTCCACTTGCAAGACATCTCTCTCAAACACTCTTTCACACTCTCTCTTTCACTTGCTCTTGAAAAATCACAAAGAAAAGAATTTTTCACGTCAGTTTTAGCGAACTTTTTATATCAAAGAGATAAAAAACCATCCAAAAAAATATAAATTTTCATTTTGAGCGTACACGATTGTACAATACGATTATATGTTCATACGTATGAATAGTTTAAAAACTATTACGTACAAACCTTTTGTGAATCGTAAAAAATGATTTCATACACAATGATCATCTAGTATGATCCTAATTCAAAATATATGAACAATTAAAAAAATTTTCATCTTCATCGGGACGAAAAGGAACCCTATAATTTTTTACCCTGGATGGTGTACGTACGATAATGACAACTTACAGTATTATAACTTATAAAATTTTTTAAAGTTCATCGGGATAAAAAGGGACCTATCCAACTCGTATATTGGATAGCGTACCTACAATGATGACATCGTACTGTACAAACCATTCAAAAATTTTCAACTTTGTCTGGACAAAAAGGGTCCCATCCAATTTGTACATTAGATGGCAAATGTACGATGATGACATTATACGGTACTAATCATTAACAAATTTTTCAAGTTCATCTAGATAAAAAGGGACCCACCCAATTTATACACTGCATGGTGTACGTACAATTATGATATCGTACATTATGATCCATACTTTGAAAAAAATTTTACTTTCTGATCATTTGACTACTCGTAGGGGAAAATAATTGAACAAATCATCCTTTATGAAAAAAACTTTATACAGTATGATCAGTTTAAAAATTATAAATTTTAAACTCTCACCCTGATGTGTATGTGCACAATTACTCATTTATAATCATACTCTCTCAGACTCAATAAAATAAAAAAATATAAACTTTATTTACAATAAATGCTAAATAGATCTGATTTGAAGTCTTCAATAATCCAGAGTATGATTTCCCTAAAATGCCAGTACACACAAATAATAAAATAACACATCCAAGATATTTTAGGAGAAATGATCATCTAAGCAATAATATTTGGAATCATCAAAAATATACATGTTGCAAAGATATCAACAATAAAAAACTAAGTTGTAACAATCTCAACAATCTCCAATTTTTTATAATGGCAAAATAATTATTATTTGAGTAAAATTGAATACCTTAAATTTCTCCTTAGCTCCCCGAAGCCAAAGCATATCTCTTTACAACCTCTTAGGAACATTTCTAGAAATACTCATTCCAATACTTCTCATTAATATTTATTTATATTTAATATAATTATTTGGAATGTTAGGGATATTGGTTGTCTGTCTTCTAGGATTCATGTTAAAAATTTATGTCGTATTAATCATATTTCTATTCTTGTCTTACTGGAACCCCTTATCCCTGCTTCTAGACTGCTTAGTAACTCTCATTTTCTGGGTTTTAACCATGCAACTTTGAATGTGGCTAACAAAATCTAAGTTTTTTGGAAAAATCCTATTAAAATTGACGTTATTGGTGATTTTATTCAAGTCATGCACTGTAAAATTGAAGCTTTTAATTTTCATTGTTGTGCATCTTTTGTGTATCTTGCCTCTTCCCTTTACATTAGAAAATTGTTATGGGATCAGGTTACAAATTTTCATAGTATATGTCATTTGCCTTGGTTGTTTGGTGGTGACTTTAATGCCATCTCTACCCCTTCTAAATGGATTGGGGGATCTTTCCATTCCTATCATTCTATGTTAGATTTTAATAATATGATTTTATCTTATAATTTGATTAATATTGGGTTTGTTGGGAATAACTTTACTTGGAATAGGGGTCACTTATGGCAAAGGCTTGACCTTGTGCTCTTTATTAATTTTTGGATTAACTCTATTAATTTCACTAATGTGCAGCATCTTAGTAAAACTTTGTCTGACAATTCTCCTCTGCTTATTAATATTAAGAATAGACAACATAATGTCTCTTCTCATTTCAGATTCCAAAATATATGGTTACTTAATAATTCCTTTTTTGATGTTGTTAATTATAACTGGCAAGCTCCTTTGCATCCTGATAACTCTATTTTTGGTATGAAAACACTTTGGTTTAAGCTTAAGAGATTGAAGCAACTTCTGAATTGGTGGAATCACAATATGTTCAGAAATATCTTTACTAATAATTTAGAAGTTGAACAATATGTTTCTTCTAATGAGAATTTATGTTAGAACTATCCTTCAGATTCTAATTCTTCTTTGTAAAGCAGTCAAAACTTGATCTTTTAATTTTCAAGCTCAGAAAGAGGTCTTTTGGAAGTAGAAAGCTGTTCTTAAGCACTTGGCTAAGGGTGATAATAATACTAACTACTTCCTTCCTTAACTAAGAGAAAGAGGATTAAGAATAGTATAAACTACATCCAAAGGAGCTGATAACCATATTGAGATTTCTAATTTAGTTGTGGTTTATTTTCAAAACTAATTTAATAAAGTTTTTAATCCTATTCAGGTTATGGATCATTCTTTTATTCCCAACCTTCTATCCAATGAGGATAATGCTTCTCTTTATAGGCCTCCCTCTTTTGAGGAGGTTAAAGAAACTTTGTTGGGCATGAATAGTGATTTTATGACGGGTCTTATGGTTTCACAACTCTTTTCTTCCAAAAATGTTGGCATATTATTCATAATGATATTTTTTCAGCTATTTTGGATTTTTTTGCTGGTAATCCTATCCCCAAATTTTTTACTTCTGCCTCATTAGTGCTTATTCCTTAAAACAATTCTATTCAAACTTGATATGATTTCTATTTGATTAGCTTTTGTACTTTCTTTAACAAATTGGTTTCTAAAATTATTTTAAATTGTATTTCTTTGATTTTACCTAAAATTATTTCTCCTTATCAAATGGGTTTTGTGAAAGGTAGGACTATCATGGAGAATATACTTTTGGCTCAAGAATTAAGTCAAGATTTGGATGTGCGGGTTAGAGGGGGTAATGTGACTTTGAAACTTGATATTTCTAAGGCTTATGATAATATTAATTGGAATTTCCTTTACTTTATGTTTGAGATTTTTGGCTTTAACTCTGTCTTTATTAATCTTATTAAAAATTGTATTGAAAATGTTTTTTTTCATCATTCTTAAATGGTCCAATCATGGTTTCTTCAAGTCTTATCATGGCTTAAGGTAGGGTGATCCTATTTCCCCTGACCTTTTTATTATTGCTGTTGAATTTATGTCTATGGGTTTCTTTAATTTATTTAAGTTGAATCCTAGTCTTCACTTTAGAACTTTGGGAGGCTTCCATATATCTTATTTATGCTTTCCTGGTGACTTTATTTTTTTTACTAATGAGACTATTAATAGAATTCATAAAATTATGGAGTTTTTCAATCTCTTTGAAATGGTTAGTTGCCTTTCTTTTAGTAAAAATAAATGCTCCATTATTACTTCCAAGAGGATCTCCAATGATTGTATTTTAGCTATTAAAAATGCTACTAGTTTTACTCATTCTAACATGCCTATCAAATATCATGGTGTTCCTCTGTTTAAAGGTAGAAGATAGACTTTCTTATTTGATGATCTTATTTCTTCTAATCCGAATAAGCTCTTATTTTGGGATTCTAATTTTCTTAATTTTGGTGATAGAGTGACTCTGATCAAAAGTGTTCTTTGTTATTTACCTGTTTATATGTTTCAAAACATTTTTCCTACTCATACTGTTTGTAGTAGGACCCACAGGCTGATTAACAAATTCTTTTGGAAAGGTACTTCCTCCTCTTCTAAAATTACTTGGGCTACTTGGGTCAGGTGTTGTGGTGTTTCTGCTGAAGGTGGTCTTGGTTGCAAAAAATTATATGACATTGCTAAGGCCTTCTCATTTAAACTTTGGTATAATTTACGCTCTAAAGAGAATTTTTGGGTTAACTTTATAATCTCTAAATATTATGTGGGTAACCATCCGACTAATATCTCTCCTAAAATTGGGGACTATAAAGTTTGGAAAAGGCTTTGCAAGGTTAAATGGGAGGTAGAGCCCTTTATTTCTTGGGGGCTTGGTGAAGGTAACATTTTTTTCTTGCAAGATAAATGGTTAGGTAAAGATTCTATTGATTATATCCTGAATTCTACTTCTTCTGCGTCGATTAAAGTTAACTTTTTTTTCAATGAGAGTTCTTGGGACTATGATAAACTCTCTAGTATGATTCCTGATTGTATTATTCACCATATTTTAAACCTTCCTATTAATACTACTTCCAAAGCTATTATTTTATGTGACTTATCTAAAGATGGTGGTTTTCATCTTAAGAATGCTTGGCACTCCTTTGGAGATAAAGGTAACATTGACAATATTTTTTCTAAGATCTGGCATAAGAGTATCCCTTCTATGGTCTATGTGTTTATGTGGAGAGTTTTACATAGATTTATTCCTATGGAGGACAATCTCATTAAATAGGATTTCAGTTTAGCTTCTAAGTGTCAATGCTATTTTCACATGGATAATATGCATCATGTTTTTGTTTTTGGCCATGTAGCTGTTAGAACTTGTGTTTATTTTGATGATATGTTTCAATTAAATTATTTTAATGTTAACCTTTCCCTTTATTCTTTACTTAAGTCTTGGTTTATTGTCACTGAAGGTCATATTTGTAATACTATACCTTCTCTCATTCTTTGGTTTCTTTGGTTGGAGAGGAACAACTCCACTTTCAATGGAGTGAGTATGAACCATCTTAATGTTATTCAAAGGGTGAAGGATAAGATTTTAGCTCTTATGGCTGTTAACTTGCGTTCAGTTAAGAGTTTTAATAATTATTATGATATTGAAAATGCTTTAGGGGTTAATTGGGAAAGATCTCCTTCTACTCTTAATGTTATATATTGGAACAAGCCCCTGTTGACCTCATTATTCGAGGTCAGTTTCCCCGAACTCAATTCTAGCACCTAGGTCTTCATAGCCTAGAATAGACGTCACCTGTAGGACCTCCCTTAGGTGGATACCCACAGACGTAGCATTCACTCGACCCAAATCAAATCAAAGCCAATCGAAATTAATAAAGATAGAAAGATTAAATTCATAAAATTCAATAATAATCGAACCTAATTTTGATTAAATCACCATTAATCGAAACTCTTTAAGATAAATCTACCCAACATGAGGCTAAATAGACTCCAACCAAATTCAATTTTTAACGTAGGTAGCTTTGATTTACCCAAGTCGACTCGATTTGATAACTCGACCTAAATCAAAAATCAATTCAATCTAAGTCTAATTCAATTTTAAAACTAAACCCAAATCAACTATAATTGGAATAAATTGATTAAATCAAATCTTTTTAAAATCAACAAAATAAAATCAAAATCAATATAAATTAAACTTGATATTAAATGGATTTAATTTAATCAAATCGGTTATAATCATGATTAAAATAATTAAATAAAATTGTTTTAAATCAATCCCTCCATCTCCTCTACAGTTCACGAAATCAACCGAACTTCCCATGATCCTTCCCCCTCTCCATTCGCGAACTGTACTCGATTTCCCTCTTATTTATTTTTTTTGTTTTAAAAAAAACCGCCCCCTCTACTCTCTCATTCGCACACAGAGAAGGAAAACTCCCAGGGCTCTGATTCGGAAAATCACTCTCCCACGACTCTTTCATTCGCACATCTCTAAGACCGAAATCCCTCCCAGTTCGCAGCTCTCCCGCTCGGTCCTCCCCTGCATTTCGCGAACCACCCAGCAGTTCGTAGAACCAAACTCCCTCTCCCTCTATAGTTCTGAAATCTCCCGAACTCCCATACATAGACTTTTTTGGCTCTCATTCGCACACTCCCAGGGCTCGGATTCATACGCCTCCTCCCACGTGAAACACAGCCGGCCTCCTCTCTACAGTAGAACCGAAGCTCCCGCCTCCTTCCAGTTCGCGTGAGAAGCCCCCATCCCGAACCTCACTCTCTCTCACTCTAGGCCTGCAGTTCTCCTTCCTCTCTACAGTTCTGAAATCCCTAAGTCTTCCCCAGCCTGTCATCTCCTTATGCTGCAAGAAGTCAAGGACCGACCATCCTCTTCGCCTATCCTAGCCGACCGAATCCCTAGCAGACGTCAACCAGAGCTTTCCTTTCTCCTTTCCGATCTCCAGCCCTAAAGACTTTGAACGAATATTTCTCTACTGCGATCTGTCTGACCAAAGGTAACAAAGACTCAAAGAGTGGTAAACCTTATTCTTCTTAATCTCTTTCTTCATTATTATCTTTCTCTTCATCCCCATTTATCTTCTTCTTTTTCTCTGTTAGGTAAGATAAGTAATGAGGATTACTCATTTTTTTTTAGGAAATGGTGCTTGCATGTTCTGTTTAGTATTTTGAAATCAATAACCATTGCTTTAAGTTTCTTTTAGTTTTTCTTAGCATTAAGATGATATTTGTGTAGAAAGACTTTGAAATTGTAATTTCCTTAAAAGAGAATCGACGTATGCAGATTTTTATTAAAATTCTCTCATCAAGATAAATGAAAGTATAGAAGACTTTTTGAAAGAAAATGTAGGTTGTAATTTCATATCTTTATTTCTTTTAAAATTGATAATTGATACGGTATAATGCTGAAATTATCTTGACATTAAAATTTATTTTCATGAAATAATAGTATTGAATGATGAGATTGAATTTCTACATTATTCTCGGAGATTTGTATGAAACAATTTTCTTTTACACAAATTGTTATTTTTTTTTAATTATTAGGAAATAGATATTGTTGGAAAATTTTATAGGTTGTTTGAAAAGGCGTATGAAGGTAAAAGAGAATGTATGTTCTTTGTGTTATATTTTCGAATATTGGGTTTAATACAAAGTACTTAGTGAGTGTTGAAGAGTGGTACGTAATTTTTTGAAGCAAGAGAAATGCCAAAATAAAACTTTGTACTCATAAGAAGGAAACAAGTACGTGGTTGCTAAAGAGAAAAGTATGTGTTAGAAGGTGAGCAATGTATTGGTGTTTTCGATGTGTCATGATTGGTGGAGATTGGTATACATAGTTGTATTTCACTCTCATATATGGATATTTTCTTTAAAAACTATATGGTAAGAAATAATATGTGTGACTTTATGAAAAGTTAAAAAGTATATGTATTTCGAAAAGTAAGGAGTGAAATGTGAATGATTTTGGAAAAGGCGGCATGTGTAAGTATGAAAAATAAATTGCACTGATGAGTATATGTTTTGAGAGTTGATTTGTGCGGGCTTTGAAAAATGAAAATGAAAGGTATATGTTTTAAAAATTAAGTGTGTGAGGTTTGGAAAAGGATGTGTATGTTTTGAAGGGTGTTGGAGAATGAGTGCTTTGAATAATCATTAGGAAGTGAAGTTTGTTTGGTCTAAATGTGGAAGTATATATTAAAAGTATTTTTGTATGAGTTTCGAAGAGTGAAATGTTTGTTTTTGTGAAAAGTGTGTGTATTTTGAAAGTTTAAAGGTGTATATAAAAAGTGAGGTATAAGTATGTGATTTTGAAAAGTGAACTTGTGTTTGTTTTTGTGGAAAGTGTATATGTTGAAAAGTAAAAGATTTTTTTTTCCTCCCTACCTCTCTTCCTCTTCTTTCCCTTTCTTGTGCCTCGAGATAAAAATTGGAAAGGTATACAATATGAATTCAAAAGTGAAAATGTGAGAGTTTTGGAGAAAGGGTTGTGTGGATTTTTGAGAGTAAAAGGGTTTGAGTGTTTTTTGGAAAGTAAAATTTTAAAGAAGAGTAAAAGTTCTCTTTCTTTTCTACCACTCTCTCTTTTCATTTTCTTATGCTTCGAAATAAATATGAAATGTGTTCAAAAGTGAAAGATTTCAAAAGCCAAGCAATGAACCAGTGCTCAAGCCCGAAGAAAGGTACATCTTTTATTTTCAATAAATTTCAATTATTTTATTATTATTTATTAAAAGTGCTTCTAATCCCTGTTTTCCTTGTTTTCCTTTCTTTATTGGCATGAACTACGAGGAATTGTACCGGTCGAGTGAATAAATGTACAAGGAGCTAATGACGTCAGTCGCCTCTATCCAACCGGGTAGAGGTGCTACGGGCGGAACCACCGGGTCGTAGCCCCCGGTGACTGTGAGTATTCTAAACTTAGAAAACTTTTAGGGGCCCCTTGATGTGGTGTGCGTGATCCATTCCTTTAGGTCCCTGTAGTAACTTCAATTTAATTAGGATTACTTTTTGCTCTTAGATCCCTAAACCCCTTTACATGTACGAAATGTCTTAAGGGTTAGTAATAACAAATTTTTATCCCATATAACAGTAGTGACATTTAAGGACAAAAATTAAGGACGAGTCTTAGAAAACTATAGACTTAGTTGATGATATACACTTTAGGGTAGAACATATAACAAGAAAACTTAGTGACATTCATTTATTTATTATTATTATATTATTATATTATTATTATTATTATTAATTATTATTTATTTATTATTTATATTTAATAAATTAAATTAATTAACTAAAAATTTTCTTTTAATATATTTGATTTAGGTATATCAAAAACCACACTTTCTATACACACACTTAGAATTGTTTTGCTAGGACAACCGACTCTAGCTTTAGGTTAGGCCGGTGTTTATTTCCTTACTGTACTGTGACGGGCTTTTTCTCGAGTTTATTTGCATGCTGTTGTAAAATGTTCTGTGTGTTGTTTATTTATTTTTGACTGCACTCTGTTGTTGTGATTTGATTAACGATTTAGATTTACCCATAGGTTAGAGCGATCTGGATTGTTAATATGATTTTTGCAGGTGGCCACTACCATGCAGGGGAGAAAAAGGGGGCTAATTAATAAATAATTTTATTAAAATGCTACAGGTGCTTCAGCTGCTTAGCCCCAATGAAAAAAGTGTGGCCAAGTGTGGCTGGTTGATTTAATTTAATACAATATATAACGCTTGGAATGATTTTTACTTAAATTGCTTAGGGTATCCCTGTAGGTGGTTTAGATTTTTCTTTTCTTTCTGTGAATGTAATGTAAAGTAATAATTGCATTTGAAAAATATTATAAATTGTGAAAGTGATTTTGAAAGTGGATATTTACATCCAATTTGGAATCAAAGAAAGGAGAATATACCTTAAAGGATTATTCATCTTTTTATTTGGAAGCCAAATTAGGATGATTCAATATCCAAATAGAAAAGAAAATACACACCTCTCAGGGCATGAGTTTCTTTTCATTTGGATATCTAGAACCCGAACGGATCCAAGAAGATTCGTAAGGGAAGAAGAAAAGACATAACGAGAAGATTGAAGAAAGAAGATGAAGAACAAAGACTCAAGGAACAGTATATCCCAGTTCAAAAATCATTGCGGTTCATTTTTTAGGATTAGAATCCGGGTTGTTGTCAGTGGTGCCCGCCACTTTACTTTTCTAAATTCTGGGTGTAATATGGACATTGGACATTGGATATTATAATTTTGGATAATTTAATTTGATTGTTTACATTATTTGTGCAGTAGCTTTTTTTAGGGCCCTTGCATGTCGTGTTTTGTTTTAGCCTAGGATTCGAATCGAAGAGATTTTTTCGTAAGGTACGCTTAATAATTCTTCTACTTGTAATTTTAATTAAAAAAAAATTTGGCTCACATAGTAACTCTAACGATCTAAGAAGTAAGCTCGGGACCGCCGAGAGTCAGCATAACATATTAATACTTTCTCTTCCTTGTTAGGCACCTCCCCGCCTGCGGGTTCTAGGCAGACCACTTGACCTATGAGGGTGAGTTCTGTCAAGGGGAAGTTGTGCAATCTCTTAGGAAAAAACCTATTTTCTAAGCCTGATTTTAAAACTGCCATTATCATTTATACATTCGAGTCAATTGGCATGCATCGCATTATATACAAATTAAAAAGAGTCTAAAATATTAATTGCTTTCTAGACATTTTTACCATAATAAGTTGAAGGGCCAATTAGATCTGTCTTAGATGTCGCGCCTCAATTCCTTAAAACTTAAACAAATCCCTACCATCTTTCATAAGAGACTTGACACATGATTTTAAAGCGCCTAGGTGGTTAGCTGCTCCCAATCCAGGCGTGGTAATTCCAGATTTGCACTTCATTAGTTAGGTTCGGGTCACTATTTATAGTACCCAAATTAGATTTAGGTTCTGAGGCAGATTTTTTTTTAGATCTTAAGTCCTCGCCCTTCGGGAAATAATCCTAAATTTCTAATAAAATGTCAACTTAAACATAAAATTTTCTCCTAAAATATAAAGCTAACATAGGGTAGGCTGGAGGTTGTCTCTGACTTCCAGAATTCACGTGCCTCCTACTTTTCTTCCTTTGACGCTAATAAATGTTCAACATTGAGCTTTCTCCTTGAAAAAATTATCTACTTCTATTCCTTGTCTTTTACTTTGTACTCAAAGGGTATAAATCACTACTTTAATCGAGAGTTTTCTTAGGAGCTTTTCTCCTTAGGAAGTAGATAACATTAGGAGCTTTCTTCTATTAGGGATTTGAGAACCCCAGACTAAAATAAACCTTGTTTTATTCGTATAAAACAAGGGAAGAATCTTTGGGAATGTAGATATTTTTAAAATATTATTTCTAATTTTGAATAGACTTGTAGAATGTTATTATTATCTTTTTAGATAATATAATATTATACTTGTTATATTCAACTTTAGAAATAATGAATTTTATAAAACTCATTCTCATTTTTGGATATCTTGAAGAATGTTATGTTCGTCTTTAAGATGATATAATATTTTTCTTGCAATATCTAAATAAAAGAATGAATAAACTTTTTTCAAAAAACATATTTCTATTTTTAAACATATTCTATAGAATTTCATGTTCATCTTTTGAGATGATAAGTTATTCTTTGAACTATGTTTGATTATAAAAATATCAATTTTCAAAACCCTATTTTGATATTGAATCCATTGTAGAATATTGTGTCGACCTCTCGAGACCGTACTTTATTCTCAATGCAGTATTCGATTACAAAATAGGAGAAATCAAAATTTGCGTGGTGACATAAATTTTCCCACTAGCCCCCTCCTAATTTATTTAAATTAAATGTTGATGGTGTTACTTCTGATTCAGTGGCTAGCTATGGTGGTGTTATTCGAGATTGTAATGGCCATCGTATTGTTCGCCTTTGTGGGCTTGATTCATAATGGTAATGCTGATACTATTCTTATTAGGGCAATTCTTTATAGTATTCAATTATGCATCGTTCTTAACTTAATTAATTTGTATATTGATGTTAATTATGATGTGAACATTATTCCTTTATAGGATGTGGAGGAGGTGTGTTACAACTCTAATAATTTCTATCTTGTTAGGGAAATTAAAAGGCTATTAAAGATGTATTAAAAATTTCTATCTTCTAAAAGGATTCCCAATGATCGTATTCTTGCTATTAAAGATGTTACTGGCTTTACTCATTCTATCTTGCCTATGAAGTATCTTGGTGTTCTTTGTTTAAAGTTAGAAGAAAAACTTTCTTATTTGATGATCTTGTTGTTTCTGTTCATAATAAGCTTTTATCATGGGATTCTAACTTTCTTAGTTTTAGTGGTCGGGTGACTTTATTTAAAAGTGTTCTCTACGCCTTAGATGTCTATATTTTTCAGGCTATTTTTCCTACTCAAACTATTTGTAGTAGGATTCACAAGATTATTAATAAATTTTTTTGGAAGGGTACTCTCTCTTCTTCTAAAATTACTTGGGCTTCTAGGGAGAAATGTTGTGGTGTGTTGGCTGAAGGTGATCTTGGTTGTAAGTCCCTTTCTGACATTGCCAAGACTTTATCTTTTAAACTTTGGATTAAGTTGCGTTCTAAAGAGAATCTATTGGCTAAATTTATGATTTCTAAATATTGTCTAGGTAATCACCCTACCAATATTTCATCTAAACTTGGTGACTATAAAGTTTGGAAAAGGTTCTGGAAGATTAAATGGGAGGTGGAGCCCTTAATTTTGAAGGGGCTTAGTGAAGGCAACTTCTTTTTCTGGCAAGATAAATGGCTTGGTAAGGCTTCTATTGATTCTATATTGCACTCTACTTCTTCTACTTCTGGTAAAGTTAATTTTTTCTTCAAGGATAATTGTTGGGATTACGAGAAACTTTCTAATTTTATTCGTGATTGCATTATTTCGAGAATTCTTAACCTGCCTATTAATTTCAATTCTAAAAATATTATTATGTGTGATTTTTCTATAGATGGGGAATTTCTTCTTAAGAATGCTTGTCATTCTTTTAGAATTAAAGGTAACTTGGATAAGAATTTTGCTAACATCTGGCATAACAGCATCCCCTCTATAGTTTCTGTGTTTTACTGGAGAGTTCTTCATAAATTTATTCCTACAGAGGACAATCTTATTAAAAAAGGTTTCAATCTTGCCTCAAAATGCCAATGTTATTTTCATACTGAAAATATGCATCATGTGTTTGTCTTTGGTCATGTGGCTGTTAGAACTTGGGTCTACTTTGATGATTTGTTTTAATTAAATAGTTTTAATTCTCATCTCCCCCTTAACGCTTTACTTAATTCTTGGTTTGTTGATACTAAAGGTCACATTTGTAATATTATCCCTTCCCTTATTCTTTGGTTTATTTGGCTAGAGAGAAATAACTCCATGTTCATTGGAGTTAGGATGAACCACCTCAATGTTATCCAAAGGGTTAAAGACAAGATCTTGTATCTTGTGGTTGTCAATTTTCTTACTGTTAAAAGTTTAAGAATTGCTTTCATATTACCTCTTCTTTGGGGATTGGTTGGAAGAAGGATCCTGTAGCTATCAATGTGATTTATTGGATTAAGCCTCTTCCTAATGTTGATGGTTTTCATTTGGAGTATGGTGCTGGTTGTGGTGGGTTGATTAGGGATTCTAATCGTAATATTGATTATGCTCTTAGTATGGCTATTTAGTTGTGGCTTTTGCGGGCCCCGTTAATAATGGTAATATTGATTATGCTCTTAGTATGGCCATTTTTTATGGTATCCAACTCTGCATCCCTCTGAATTTAATTAATTTGGTCGTTGAGGTGAATTCGGGTTTTAACATCACTCTTTTTTAGGTTATGGAGGATGTGTGCTTTAGCCCGAATATTATTTATATTGTGAGGGAAATTAAGAAGTTTCTAGTTTTTATGAATACTTCTTTCTCTCATGTTGGTAAGGCTGGTAACTCCTGTGCTTCTTGGCTTGCTAATCATAGGTGTAATCTTAATTGTTTTACTGATTTTATTAAATCTTCTATACCTGCTCATCTTAATGGTCTGCTCTATCTTGATGCTTGCGGTATCCCCTATGTTAACACTTAACTTTTTGGTTCTCCTTGTGCTATTATGTCCTCTGGATTTCCTATTTTATGGGAGTTGGTTTGTTGCTATTTTTTCTGTGATGTTAGGTTATTTTACAGGATTCATTTGTTGGGGCTGGTATGTTGGTTGTTGGATTTTAACCTGGATGTTTCTGGGTTTCTTTTTTGTTGATTTACTTTTGTATAGTGGACTCTGTGTTGCTATTGTTATTGAGAATTTAGATTGGAGCAATAATTTTCTTAGTGTGGATGCTAAGGGTTTTCCCATTGTTGCTCTCCTACTTGGTGGTGTTTTGGAGATTTTGTCGGGTTGCAGTCTTTCTTTTATGGCTGCTATTTTTGCTGGTTCTATGCGGCTCCCATGTTCTCGGGTTTGCATTTTCTAGACCTTTTTATGTGGATTCCTGGGTATCTTTGCCTGGATGGTTTGTATATGCTCGAATTTTTTCACTGGTAAGTGGGGAGTAGTTGGTTGTGCCAGTTCTGTTTTGTTGGTTCTTGTGTGTCTGTCTTCTTTCCACTTTACAATGCTCTGTTTGGGACTATCTTAAATTTCAAGTATTTCTTTATCTCTAACCTATGATTTGTCAGTGAGACTCTGAGTAGGTGCTGTTGGACTACTTTTGGTAAGATTAAGTAGCTTGTGGACAATCCTAATGAGAGTATGTTTATTGATTGTACTCTGAGCTCTTATGATCTAAATTCTGAGAATGGCTTCACTTGGGTCTATTTTATCTATTGTTTACTTACTTATTCCTTTTCTCAAATATGTTTTGCTATTACACTTTTTGTGTGTAGCCTTCCCTTTTATAGTTTTCCTTTTTTGCAGAGAAAGCTGGTCAGGAAGGACATCAAATTTTTTGGCAGAAAGGCTGAGCTTTAGGGTTATTTTCTAATCTTTCTTTTTTGGATGCTGGTCTTTAGAATCAGTAGAATGTTACTAGGGTTCCTTGTATTTTTTGGTAGTGGAGACAATTGGCTCATAGGTTTTCTTTACCTTTGTTTGGTAGCTCGTTTGAGCAGTAGTGAGCTGATGGTTTCCTTTAAGGACTTTGTAACCTGATTTTTATATTAACGCATAGGCCCCTCCATGGGTTTTAACCAAAAAAATAATTAAAAGGCTTTTGTTCTTTGTGAATTCATCTTTTGCCATGTTAGTAAGGCTGGTAATTCTTGTGCCTTTTGGCTTGCTAATTTGGATTGTAGTCTTGGTTTCTTTACTGATAATATTCAGTCTACTATTCCTGGCCCTCTTAAAGGTTTGCTTTACCTGGATGCGTGTGGTACTCCTTATGTTATTACTTGAATATTTTTTTTTTTAGTTTTTGCTATCCTGGTTGGTCTTTTCCTGGGATTTGTGTGTTAGTTGGGTTTTTTTAATTTTCTGGCACTATTAGACTTATCAGTTGGTCTTCTGGAGTCATTTGTCTTCCCCTAGTTCTCTTTGGTGCTTTTGTTCTATTAGTTGGATCTATTCTAGCTATCCTATCCTTTGTTGGTGTTGCTAGAGGCTCGGTTTCTTTTTTGCTGTTGGGTTGCATTGATGGATTGAATCCCTATCGGATGTGCCTCTTTCATATCTTTGGGGTATTCTGTTCTTCTACTGTAACACCTGGTATGCTCAAGTGTGGGTTATTGGTGGCTGGCATATTGATGGGTATCCTTTTTTAGCTTATGTCTTTGTGGATTTTTTTTGGAACATTAATTTTTTTGGTTTTGTTTACTCGATCTTTTCTAGCTATCCTATCTTTTATTGGTCTTGCTGATTATTCTGCATCTTCCTTGCTATTGGGGTGCACTATTGGATGGATCTTTATTCTCTGTTGGATGTGCCTCTTTCCTGTCTTTGGGGTATCGTGTGTTGTTGCTGTAGCACTTGGTATTCTCAAGTTTGGGTTATTGGTGGCTGGTATAATGTTATGTTTCCTTATTTAGTTAATGTCTTTGTGGATTTTGACTAGAGCAATGATTTTTCTGGTTTTATTGCTGAAGGGTTATCCTATTGTTCTCTCCTACCTGGTTGGGTGCTTGGGCTAATGGTGGGGTTATGGCTGGGATTTTATCTTATAGTGGTGGGTTTATTAAGTGCAGTTGCTAGTGGTATTTTTCTACTGTCTTTATTTTTGTCAATTTGGTTAACACAAGTTCTTTCTTGTTTCTCTGTTGGGTTGTTGGGGGGAGCTATGCTTCCTAGAATTTTATTGATGGCTCTTTTGTTTGTTAGTTTTGTGTTTATAGTTGCGTGTGGTGGTCTGCCTTGCTTTTCCCTATTTGGTTTCTAGTTAACCCGTCCTATGCTTTTGGTATTCTAAGGCTGAGCTGGTGGTTCTTATCTATAGTTATGTTGGAAGGCTCCCCTGGTAGGATTAAGTGGCTTGTGGACTCTTCTAATGAGGTTAGTATTCATGAGAGTAATATGAGCTCGATTAGTTAGAATTCTAAGACTGGCTTTACTTGGAACATTTTTGTTTTTTGTATCTTTTTCACCAGCACCTATACTAATTTTAGCAATTATTTCAATAATATTTTGTTTTGGTGTAGTTTCTTCTTTTGCATCTTTTCTTATTTGCAGGTGGAGCTGATTAGGAATGCTTTCAAGTTTTTTGGTAGAAAGATTGAGCCTTATTATAATCATACTATCTTTCTTTTTTGGATGCTTGTTTATAGCATCATTAGTATGTTACTAGGGTTCCTTATAATTTTTTTGTAGTGGAAACAATAGGCTCATAGGTTTTCTTTTGCTTTATTTTGTAACTCATAAGAGAAATATTGAGCTGATGGTCTCCTATAAGGACTCTGTAACCTATTTTTTATATTAATGAGTAGGCCCTTCTGTGGATTTTAATAAAAAAAAAGGAATAAACATGTGAATAAAAGGGAATTTTTTGAAGAACACAATTTTTTTTTTAATTTTACACAAATGATATAAACAAAAACATAAAAAAAATTACACAACACAAAACACAAGAATAAAAACAAACATAAGAACTAAAACTAACACAACACAAGAAAAAAAATAATACAAGAAAACACAAAAAAAAATTAAAAACAATATTACTCCCCCTTTTGACAACAACAAAAAGGAAAAAGGAAGGCTGAAATGAAAGAAGTCATATGAGAAATCTTAATAATTGATCTTGAAAGAGATTTAAATAAATTGTAATAAAAAGTCAATTATCATTAGACAAAAAAGAAAGATTCAAAACAGTTTAAATTAAAACATAACTTAGATAAGTAAAATTGATCAAGGTCATAAAGCATTCTAGATAATTAGATAAGATAAATTATTGCAAAAGGGATGAAATAAAGATTAGTTAAGTTCAACTTTTTATACAAAATATAATTTCACATTAGATTGATTTGAATTTGAAGATTAAATGATAGAAGAAAGATTATATTCAATTAGCAACGTTGTGCATCGTTTCAAATAGTTGTGACACACTTTATGTATCTTTGTATATTTGGGTTAATTTTATGCCTCTTTTCAACTTGTGAATCTTTGCGCATCTTTCGATTTTTATACACATTGTATATTTATTTAATTGAACTTTCCAAATTAAAAATAAAAAAATTCAAATTTCTCTCATTACAAAGATAATTATATTGAAAAGAGAAATAAAAAATAATAAGACTTCAAAATTGTAATAATAATATTTAAATTTTGTTTGCTTAAAAAGAACATTAGATTGATCTACTTAACTTGATCGAGTTATAAGTTAACTTAAATTTTTTTGAAAATTTAGATTTCATAATGAAATTAATTTTGTATTGCAAGTTAATTTATAACACTTTTTAGATCAATTAAGATAGGATCATCATATATGCAAACTTACCTTTTAAACAATGAACAAAAACAACTAATCAAAATAAGACATTTTCATTGATATCAATTAAAGATCAGATATATTGAAGCTCTTTGATATCAATTTCCATCACAATAAAAACATCACAACATCAACATAAAAATTAAACAAAGATAAGTACACAAAACACTAAAATCATCATATCAGAAGAGGACTAGCAAAGATAAGCACCGTAAAAGACAACTTAAAAGAAGTACATCTAAAACTCTGAGGGACCCTGGTATGGAGGAGGAGGCTGGTTGAAGACTGAGAAATAGCTATTCATCATAGCTACATTAGTATTCACCGAGTAAAATTGACCTTGGATCCAACCCATGTCTTCCTGGTACTGTGTATCCTACTGGTTTAAGTGAGTTTGAATTTGATTAAAATGTTGATCAAAGTGACTCTCTAACCGATCAAAGCTATAGACCATCTCTCGGAAGTCAGGTCCCTAAGCAGGTGCTGGTGCCCCCCTTCTTCCTCAGTATCCTCACTTGAATTGTCATTCTTCCCAAAAAGAGATTGAAAAAAGGCAACACAATGGGACCATCAGAATGAATAATATTGTACTTATTTTCTAAGATATAGGTCACTAGATCTACTGAAGAAATATTTTTCTTTCTCCTATGAGAAGCAAACCCAATTTCAGAAAGGTTATGATGTAATCTAGAATAAGTTGGGCTTCATCAATTGGTTGTCCATTCATGATTAAATAGGTAACTGTGGACAAAAGAGGAGTAATGTTAATGCGATCACCAGCCTTAGGAATAATTGAAGTTCTAAGAACATGCTGGATGACCCTTGCATTTTGATTCAAAGTATATACTATAGCCAAGTGGGAAACTTGAGTGACATCTCTAAGAGTCTTATTTATTTTAGACTAATCATAGTAAGATTTAGAGGTTAGAAAGTGTGTTGTTGTCCCATGAGTCCTTAAATGGAGATAGTTTCCTAGATCTTCCTTGGTTATTTATACCCGTTATTTCTTAACAAAAGATGTTATTTTTCTCTCATCCTCGCTATAACTCATGTTTGCTAAAAAGTAGTGAAATATATCCTTATGATAAGCATGGATCAAATTTAAAATAAAGGCAAACTAGGTTGAAGCAAAAAGAAGCATGACTTGAAAGTGAGTATCTTCTTCCATTAAGAGTCTTGATAGAGTGATTTTTATGGCGACAAACCTATAGTAGGATTCCACATTAACTCTAGACATAAAGTTTTCATCTCCACCCTTGGACGATGAACCCTTAGAAACTCTATCATGCTTGCTAGAACTTTCCATTTCTAAGATGAGAATGATTCAAGGAGGATGTTAAAGTGAATGAAAATGAACTTTAAAGCCCTCTTATTTAAAGAAAATGACTATTCATATAATACAAAAAATTAGTTTGTACGTACGATCGTGAGATTGTACGGGAATAATTTTTTTTTTATTTGGACAAATAAAAATGCTCAAAACAAAATGACTTTTTATAATCACATAAGTTACAATGCATCCTTTCGCATAGACTTTTTGACTAGATGATCGTACAAATGAACAGGTGTTCATCCAGGACAATTAGTTTTTTAAGATTATTTTAATGACTGTTAGGTTTGTCCCTTATAGAGATTGACACGTTCTTCGTACAGATGAAATAAAATTTCATACATAAAATCAATTATAATAATTGATTCTACTTGGATTTCCACCAATGTGTGTACAGATGAATAAAAACAAATCGTACGAGATAATATAGATATCGTATAGTATGATCTATGTTAGAAAATAAAAAAAACTTACTCATTCAGTCCGAAACAATAATTGACAAGCTACATAATTCGTACGGGATGAAAATAATTTCATATAATATGAATATTACACTTAGAAAATTCAGCATGAATTATCAAAAAAAAAATAAATTTTAATATGTGAAACATGTTTAAATCACACAAAACATAAAAATAAAACAAAAATATGGAAACACAAACAAACAAAAAACATTAACAACTAAAAAATAAAAAATATAAATGAAGACATATAAAGTTTGTAGAAGATTTAATTTAAGCATTTAGATCGATCACACCTAGCCTTGTTCTTAATATACTAAAAGTATCATAGGCTAGTGGTTTTATAAAAATGTCTGCAAGTTGATTTTCAGTTGAAACATGGTTTAATTCAATTTCTCCTTTGGATACGTGATTCCTAATGAAAGGATGTCTTATGTCAATATATTTTGTTATATAATATTGAATAGGATTTTTTCAAATGTAAATGGCACTAGTTTTATAACAATAATTTGGAATTATGCCTATTATAAATCCTAAATCAATTAATTATTATTTCAACCAAAGAAATTGTGCCACACAACTTCCTAAGGTAATGTATTCAGCTTCAGCAGTTGATAGGGCTATGAAATTCTATTTTCTACCGGTCCAAGAAACTAAAAAATTTCTTATAAATTAATAAGTTCCAGATATACTCTTTTGATCAACCCTACAACCTACAAAGTCTAAATTTGAATATCCAATAATTTCAAAAGAAGAGCTATACTTAGGATACCAAATCCTTAAGTTATGAGTTCCAAAGAGATATCTCAAAATCCTTTTTACTACTATTAAATGTGATTCTTTTTATCTGATTAAAATCTAGCACGTAAATAATCACTAAACATAATATCGGGTATGCTAGCTGTCAAATAAAGTAAAGATCCAATAATCACTCTAAATTTATTTTGATCAATAAATTTTCCCATTGGGTTTTTATCCAACTAAATTGAGGAACTCATAGGTATACTAATTGATTTAGTATTATCCATTTCATACTTCTTGAGGATGTCCTTAATATACTTTGATTGATTAGGAAAAGTTCTCTCCTCAATTTGCTTAATGCTAAAAACAGAAAGTAACAAAGATCTCATATTAGGCTAATCTCAAATTCACTACTCATTATTTTAGAAAAATCATAATAAAGATTTTTATTTTTAGATCCAAAAATGATATCATTAATATAAATTTTAATAATAAGTATTTCATCTCCTAATTTCTTCAAAAAGATAGTGGTATCCGCACTTCTTTTTTTAGAAGATCTCTCGAGTAGAAAAGTGCTTAACCTCTCATACCAAGCCCTAGGTGCCTGTTTCAATCTATATAATGCCTTTTCTAATTTAAAAATATGTTTTAGCTATTTGGAATTTTTAAAACATTGAGGTTATTCAACATACACATCCTCTTGTATCATCCTATTTAAAAAATATACTTTTAACAATGATTTATCACAATATAAATTCTCTAAAACTGCAAAAGGCTAACAAAAACCTAATTGCTTCATGTCTTGCTATAGTGGAAAATGTTTCCTCAAAATCAATCCCTTTAATTTGATTATACCCCCTTGCCATAAATTTTGTCTTATTTCTAACAATAACTCCTGAGTCATTCATTTTATTTTTAAATACTCACTTAGTTCCAACTACACTTTGATTCTTTGGCCTTGTAATTAATTTCCAAACATTATTTCTTACAAACTAATTTAATTCTTCCTGCATTGCAAAATTTAAAAATTCATCTGAAAGTGCTTGATTTATTTTAGTGGGTTTGATCATTGAAATGAAGGTAGAATGATTAACTTTTTTTCTTAGTCCACGTCTAGCCCTAATACCCTCACTAGGTTCACCTAAAATTAATTCCTTAGGATGATTTTTAGAACTTTTCAAATCTCTAGGAAACATATTTTCTATCTCCAATTTTTCTTCCAAATTATTCTTCTCAATCCTTTGGAAGTTTTTTTTCTAACTCATCCTCTTCCAAATATGGCTCCATAAAATTCCAAATTCATCAAATATAATATGTGTGTTCTCCTCAACTACCATAGATCTTTTGTTAAATACTCTATACGATTTTCCAACATTAGAGTATCCAAGAAAAATTCCTTCATCTAATTTTGAATCAAATTTTCTTAAGAAAGATTTTCCATTATTATGTATACCTTATATCCAAAAATATGCAAATGTGACAAATTAGGTTTTCTCCCCTTAAGAAGCTCAAAGGGTACTTTATTTAATTTTGATCTTATGTTTACCCGATTCAGAACATAACATACAGTACTAGCTGCATCAGCCCAAAAATATTTAGGAATTCTATATTCAGCCAACATGACTCTAGTGGCTTCAATTAATGTTCTATTCTTTCTTTCGACTATCCAGTTATACTGAGGGATTTTAGGTGCAGAAAAATTATGACTAGTTCCTCATTTTTTAAAAAATCCTCAAATCTGTCATTTTCAAATTCACCTCTATGATCACTTTGAATAGTTAAAATTTTACACCCTAGTTTTCTCTGAAGCAAAGTTGAAAAGTTTCTAAATTCCTCAAATGATTCACTCTTATAAAATAAAAATTTAACCAACATGAATCTTGAGAAATCATTAACTATCACAAATCCGTATACCTTTTATCTAGGCTTATAGTGATAATCAGTTCAAAAACATCCATATGTATAATCTCCAAAGATTTGCTAGTTCTAAGATCCTTATTGGAATGAAATGAGGACTTCAGCTATTTTCTTAATTTATATGCATCTTAAAGGTGATCCTTAGTAAAGTTTAGTTTTGGTATACCTCTAACCAAATCCATTTGGGTAATTTTCCTATGGTTTTTCATGCTAGTGTGACAAAGTCTCCTATACCATAACCAACATTCATCAAAAATTATTTTTAAACAAAAAGCATTAGGTGTTTTAATATAGTTTAAATCTAACATATAGACATTATTTACCATAATTCCATGCAATACAGCAATTCCATTTAGGGTTAATATGTAGCTAGTGGGAAAAATTTTTAAACTATAACTTTTATCATAAAGTAGGCTAATACTTAATAAATTATACTTTAAGCTATCAATTGAAAGTTCGTTAGGGATGTTAAGCCCTACAGAATTGGCCCAAGCTAACCAAGAGGGGGGGGGGGGGGGGGAATGGGTTTTTTAAAACAGTGAATTGGTATTTTAAAAAATTCTTTTCAACAAAAGCAATAAGATCACAAACCAAAACCAAATCACACCACAAGACAAAAATAATACAGAAATTTAAAGTGCGGAAGCAAGAAAATAATAACACATAAATTTATAGTGGTTCGGTCAACTTGATCTACGTCCACTCCTTGGAGACACCCTCCAAGTATTGCACTACAAAACCTTTCTCTCCTTTAGCCCGCACGGCTAGGCGGAGAATCCCTCACAAAGAAGTCCTTTTTGCCACCCCGACAAGGCAGAGAACCTATCTCCTTTTGCTTCCTCCTGAATCTGGTAGAGAACCACAATCCAATGCTGAAAACCTTACCTCTACTGACCCTTCCACGGACAAGAAACTCTAGACAAAGAAGAAGCAGAGCGATCCTTGAAGCACCCTTGTGAATCCCCTCACAAGCTCCCCCTCACAAGATCCTCTCTCTCCCTCTCTCTCTTTCTCTCCTCAAGGCCTTCTCAGGTCAAGGCAGCAGCAAAAGATAGTTCAAAATGTTGAACAAGAGCTCTCAAATAGAAGAGCTTCAAAGGAGCTCATTAATTGCAAGTTGCCGACAATATCGTCCAGGCCGATATGGACATCGTCCTGACCGATCAATACAAATCTCAGAAGATCAGCCAGAGCATCGCCCTGAATGCAAACTGGATGATTAAAAATTGGCTTGATCATCCAGGCCGATCAGTTAAAATCAGAGGAAAAGCATCCAGAGCATCCAAGAAGATTATCAATAGAGTATACATTTAGATCCTTAGACTCTAATAGTAGTTATTTTAGGATTATAATTCATAGGCAAACAATGAGGAATTTTATTGACCATTTAAGCATTTGTTAGTTCTCTACCTAATTCTTGCAAAGAAGTGACTATTTAAGTAAATGTTGTATACATTTCAGAATTGGATTCATTGGATTTCATGCTAAATAGTTCATAGTCATGTAACAAGTTATTTAATCTAGAATGCTTTACTTCATTAGTCCATTCATAAGTAATACAAAACCTATCCCAAATATCCTTTCCACTTTTACAAGTCGAAACCCACATATAATATTCTAACTTTTGTTCATAAAAGAAATTATTTAAGCATTTACCATTTAACTATGCTAAGTCACGTTCTTTTTCTGTCCAGTCAGCAAAGGGTGTTTTAACTTTAATGCCATCAACTAATCTAGTTGGCCTAGTATACAATTCTTGAACTAAAATTCACATGTGATAATCAAGTGATTGTAGAAATGTAGACATGTGTGTTTTCCAAAAATTGAAAGGAATATTGTCAAATAATAGATGTCTAGTGATCAAATACCCTTCAGAAGTATTTCGGTTTCCAAAAGTAGGCATTCTCATTTTTTAAAAAAGTAGCCTAAACTTATGATTTTAAAATAAAGCTCTGATACCACTTATTTATTTTGTATAGGTTGTTAAACCTAAACTATTGTCCCAAGGCTAACAAGGAGGGGGAGGGTGAATTGGTAATTTAAAATTATCTTGGATTTTTAAATATAAAACCATTTATAATCTAATAGCAAGTTTATTTAAGTTTCAAAATAAAACTTTTTTACCACAGTAAATAACTTGCATTAAATACTTACAAAAATTAAAAGACGTAAATATTTATAGTGGTTCAATTAAACATGACTTACATCCACTCCCTGAAAACTCACTCTTTAGGTATTGCACTATTACCAAAGTGTCACTCCTTTTCCCTTACATCAAGGCAAAGAAGCCTTCACAAAAACCACTCTTCCACCAATCCCTGGTGCAGTAGAGAACCGTTATCCTTTCACACCCTCCAATTGTTAGAAGATAACCATTATCCTTTTACACCCTCCAAGTGTCGGCAGAGAACCGTCATCCTTCCAAACCTTCTAAGTGTCAGCAGAGAATTGTCATCCTTTCATACCCTCCAAGTGTCGGCAGAGTACTAGATCTTCTTTAAAAATCTTCTCATGAGCAACTTGAAAAAAGAAAATAAGAGTTATCACCAAAAATATAAAGAGATCCTTACCTTAGAGTAACCTTGTAAACTTATGTTATTTGAAGTCTTCAATAATCCAGAGTGTGATTTCCATGAAGTATTAGTGCACACAAACTAAAAAGTAATGCATCCAAAATATGTTTGGAGAAATGATAATCAAAGCAATAATATTTGGAATCATAAAAAAAATACATGTTGCAAGAATATCAACAATCAAAAACTAAGTTGCAACTATCTCAACAAAAAGAACAAAGGCTAATCGGTCTAAAATCATTCTAATTATTGGCCACATCTTTTTTAGGAATTAGAATAATATTCGTAGAAGAAAATAATTTAGGGTAAGGGCTACTAGTAAAGAAGTCTTTCATCACTTCAATCACATCAAGTTTAATAATATTCCAAGTTTTTTTGAAAAAAGATTATAGTGAACCCATTAGGACCAGCCACGAAATTACCATTCATATTATTAATAACATTCTAAATATCAGTTTTAGAGGGAGATTGAGTTAGAAAATTATTGTAATTATCAGTGATTATATGAGGGATAACTTGAGGATTAATAATTGGAATATAACTATTCTTATTATTTAAAATATTCATGAAGTGATCAACTCCATATAAAAAAATAAATTCCTCAGAATCAACCATGCTACCATCACTATTAACAATTTTATGAATGTGGTTCTTAATTCTATTCTTATTAGCCAAAGCATGGAAAAACTTTATGTTCCTATCATTCTCCAAAATAATCTTAGAATTAAATTTTTTCCACCAGAAAATTTCCTCCTAAAACTGTAGCTGAAAAAGAGAGTCCTTAGCAATGTTAAGGCTATTAAGGTTATCAAAATTAGGATTCTATAAGTAATATTTATCCAACTCAATAATGTTATTTTCCACTTCCTTAATATTAGTAAATATATTCTTAAAAACATTTTTATTCCACCATCTTAGAGATTGCATTAATCTACTCAACTTAGACCATAATCTTAAAATGATAGTGAAATTATTATCATGGTAAATAGTAGCATGCCAATTGGTATGAACCATATTCATAAAATCAGCATGTAAGAGCCATATATTTTGAAATCTAAAAGCAGAAGAGCCAACATTTATATTAGCATTATTGGTCAAAAGTAAAGGCGCATGATCGAAAAGAGTTCTACTTAAATGTTCAACATTAGAAATAGTAAAATCAGTAATCCAATCATTATTGAAAAGGATCTTGTCAAGTCTTTTCCACATAGTAGCTCTATTCCAAGTAAAAAAACTCCCAAAAAAACTAATTTCATGCAAATTACAATCATTAGTCATAGAATTAAAATTTTCCATAGCTTTAGAATTTGGAGGGTTTCCCCCCACTATCTTAGAAGTATTAGAAATAATATTAAAATCACCACCAATACACTAAGGACCAATAATGCTAGGAACAAAATCAAGTAATTATTCCCAAAGAGGAAGGCGACTTAATCTAGAAAAAGCAGCATACACAAAAGAAACATGACACTTAAAATAAAAAAAAACTAATTTGAGAGTTTACAACTTGAGGAAAATCCATAATGATATTCACATTAATGGAACTATTCCACATAATCCAGATTTTATTAGAGAAATTAACATAATACATGAAAAAATCCAAAAGTGTAGCAATAGAAGCAAGCTTATCATTCGAAATAAAATGCTCAATCAAAACCAATAACTAAATAATATTCACTCTACATAGATTTCTGACTCTAACTTTGGACTCTACTCCCTCAATACCCCTCACATTCCTAATAAGAGCCTTAACCATTATAATCTTTTGAGATAGTTTGACCTATGGTAGAACGAGGCATAGAAGGTAAGGAATTTTTAATGTGTTTACCTTTATTTTTACCTATCATAATGAAGCAATCATCATCAATACTTTTTTGAGCTATTTTATCATGACTGGAAGAATAAGAATCCACATTACTCACAATAGTCTCGTGATCCATATTTATAGGATTCAAACTAGAAGTAGGCATGAATTCACCTTCTTCACAGCACTCTTTAGAGATATCCATATTACCCAATAATTTATTATCTTTATCAACATCTCTATTGGCATTAGAAAGAAAAAGAGGTAAAGATAAATCCAGATTATCCTTGTCATGGAGCATAGAGTCAATCAAAAAAAAAAAATATTAGGACCATTTTCAATATAATTATTCACAACAGTCGCATTATTCTCCTCATTCTCGAACAAAACACCCATTCTATTTTGTGAAAGATCCTCATTTAGAATAATATCATTTTCTAGCTTATTGTTAGAATAAAATGGTTCCACCTAATCTAAATGGATCAATTAATTGTCATTCATGATAGACACACATTCTCTCATAGTGGATCTAGGCTTCCCACAAATCAGAATAGAAGTTCTTTTAAAATTTGGATGAAACTTAAAACATTCAGTTTGAGCATGACCATGACCTTACAGTGAGAATAAAAATCAAGCACTTTTTCAAACTCAACTTTTTTAAAATAACCAAAGGCTTTTGATCCTACCCATTTTTCCTTGGCATGCTTTTTGGTGATATCAATCTCAACTAGAACTCTAGCCATAGAAGACCGAGTCCAAGATGTGGTCGCCTGATTAATCTGCAGTGGCCTTCCAAAGATTGAACCAATAGCGTGTAAAACTTTTGGATTAAAAAAGTGAAGACACAAATTAGGAAATGAAATCCAAATTGGAATAATAGGCAATTCTTATTTAATACTGAAAAAAGGAGTCCATTTCAGAATACACATTTGACAATTATAGATGAAATACGATCACCTAGCAAACACTCTTTTGTAATCTAAATAGTTGGAGAGCTACATGGCAACATGTCGAGAATCAAGTAAACCCACTGAATAAAAACCAAAAAGTTTGAGAGTAATGAAAAAATGGAGAATAGAATCCAGATTAGGTTTACACAAATAAAATTTACGAACCAACATAAATTGAAAAGGGGATGGAAGTTTAAATACTTCATCATCGAACAAAAGAACTGTCGGCACTCTGTTTAAAACTATTTGGGTTAAAGTTGGAAGAACATCACCTACTGAGAAGCTACCTTAGAGCACCTCTTTGAAAAGTAAAGAAGGCGATTTCTGACCATCAGCATCCATATTAAAGAAACCTTTGTTCTTACTCAAAATAGGCCCATATGTATTCCCCCATGGAGTGGATGACGAGGCACTTGCCATTAGATAGATTGCCCAAAAAGGGGCAAGAAACCCAAAAAGGGTACAGAAAATGTAAATATGGAAGAAAACCAAGCAAAAATGAGAGATAAAAAGGAAAGGAGTTGCTAGAATCATAGGGATAAGAGAAAAAAACCCTAAATCGCCAAGGACGGCGCAGTAGGGCGGGAGCTGAGGGGGATCAAATTTTTTCAAAACTATAGTAAAAGAGTGACTATAAAAAAATAAAAATAAATAAAATTGAGTGTTATGATAAGTAAATTTAATGCTAAATACATCACAGGTGGAGTTATTTCTATTACGTTTACGCAATGATTTCTCATTTTGTCTTATGTCCCTTTAGGCTATGCTTTGCTTAGTGATTCAATTTGAGTGCTTGTCCCTTCATTCTATAATGAAATAATTTGTATGGGACTGGCCTGGTAACTTTGTAATTTTCTTAAAGATTGGTTCTTTTGATACTACACCTTATGAGCCCTTAATTTTTCTTCTTTGCCTCTTCTTTTTGTTTGGCTTTTACGACTTTGGACTTTGCCTCCTTTGGCTTGTTTGATTTTATGTGTTAGTTTTTTATTGATGTAGGGCACTGGTTGGGTTTTGACTTGTATATTATATTTATTTTTTTCCCATGTTGCTTTGAACTATTTATCTTGCTGCATTATATTGAATTATTTTTTCTCTATGCTAATGGCCTACTCTTTTTTCTGGCATGGAGTAGGTTAGGTGAGGACTCTGGCTCTATTCTTTACGATTTTATTGTCATTGTCTTCTTATTCCTATTTCTTTGTTATTTTCTTTCTTTTTTGCAAGAAGCCTTAGTTATTTTGTGTTCTTACATCTTTTGTTATAATTATATTTAAGGTTTTTATTCTTATGCCTTTGGTTAGTTTCACTTGTGGTTTTTTCCTTTAGGTTGTTCCTTTAATATTTGGGGGGGGGGGGGGGGGGGAGTGGGGGGGGGGGGGGGGGGGGGGGGGGGGGGGGGGAGGGGGCGCGGGGGGGGGTGGGTACCTGTAGCAAGGCTGTAGAGTCTCAGTGGGGGGGCGGGGGGGGGGGGGGGGGGGGGGGGGGGGGGGGTAAGCTGGGGAAGCTTCTATGGGGGAGGGGGGGGGGGGGGGGGGGGGGGGGGGGGGGGGGGGGGGGGGGAGGGGGGGAGGGGGGGGGAGGGGGGGGGGGGGGGGGGGGGGGGGGGAGGGGGGGGGGGGGGGGCGGGGGGGGTGGGGGGGGGGGGGGGGGGATAGAGTGAATGGGGAGCGATAACGAGGAGTCACCGCGAGTGGTACGCTCCTCGTGTTGTGCTGGCTGGATGGGTGAGCTTAGACAGAGAGCGACGGTGAAGCGGGGGGGGGGGTGGCTACGCAGGATAATGTGCGGTTTCTAGCTATACGTGAAATTGACTTTTAATAGGGTTAGTGCGATGACATACACGTGCATGTGTGAGATGGTATATTCATTCTTTTTTTTATGAAGGTTCTTTCTTTGCAGTCTATGCGATCTTTAAGTTTATTCAAGCATGGCCCTCTTTTGAGTTTTGCTTCTTGATGCGCTTGTGGAGTAACCTAAAGAATATTAAATGATTTAATGCTATATAAATCCCTAACATTTTATGAGTTTTCTTTGATATAAAAAATTACAAATACCACACTTAATACATGCAAGTATACATGCAAATTCAAGTAAATATAGTGATATAATAGAGTATCGATCCAATAAAGAAGATATGCTCACTTGAAAACATTATACTATCTATTAAAATTATAATAAAAACCTACTTGATTTGAATAGATGTTGTGGAGATTCAATCACTTAAATAAATTATATAAAGGTAATGATTACACTATATGATTAATATTTCAAATGATGAATATAAATAAATATTTTTCCTAATGAATCTCTTTTAATTGTGACGTTACTCAGTAGCATGATGCATGTCTAGATATCTATCGAGCTTGTAGAAACAAAAAGATCTCCACTAACTCCTAAAGTAATATCATCTCCTTAAAAATTTAATCTTTTGAATATTTTGAGGGTTCTTAACACTTTTTAACTATCTCGAGGCTACCAAGAGGTAGGGGGGGGGGGTAGAATTGGTTATTTTTAAAGTTTTATGGCAAAAATAAAATCTTTTGAATATTTTTTGAACATAATTTTATCCCATAAAAAGATAAATTAATTTCATAATAACTAAAATTAGAGATTTAAACCATAAGAATAATTCACAGAAAAATGAAAAATTAATGCAAAAAGTAAATAGAAACAATACACCAAATAATAGTGGTTCGTCAACTTGACTCTATCACTCCTCGAAAAACCTCTTTTCCAGTATTGATTAAAAGTAGTGTCTCTCCTTTTTCCTCGACAATAAAGAGAGAAACCCTTACAAAATCTTTCACCGACCCGGTGAAGCAGAGTTCCTTGAATCATTTATTCCCTCTTGAAGTAGGAAAAAAAGTAGAAATCCTTTACTCCCTCAGGTAGGCAAATTAAGAACCTAAATCAATTAGTACTTCTGGAGTTGGTAGAGAACCGTATGTATCTGATTTTCGATGAAAGTCTCCCTAGAGCCACCAAGGAGACTAAGAAGAAGTTTGAAGAAGATGATGAAAAGCTTGCTTGGAGCACCCTTTGTGAATCCTCATAACCTCTCTTATAAGGATCTCTCTCTCTCTTCCTCTCTCTCTCTTCTCTCTTCACTCTCTTCTCTCCTCTCTCTTAAACACACACACACACACACAACACACAGTAAGCTACTCCTCTCTTCCTCTATCTAAGCTCTCTCATCGTACAACCCAAACTAGCGAAAGAGAGAGAGAGAGGGAGGGGGGGTGCTACTAGTGGTATTTTTCGTATGCCCTATGGTTATCTTTTAAATTAGGTGTCTGCATTTGTTTTCTTACTGTTTCATTCTGGTTGTTGATGTGCTCACATAATCTTTTATTTATGCAGTTCTCTTCTTTGCAGTTCTTATGTAGATATTTATTATATTTAAATCAAGGCATGGCTTCCTTATTGAGTTTGCTTCTCGAGTTGCGCTGTTGAACCTAAAAGAATTATGAAATAATGATTTGA
>NW_021318572.1:0-24953 GCF_001605985.2 Dendrobium catenatum | reverse complement strand
TTGAAGAAGATGATGAAAAGCTTGCTTGGAGCAACCTTTGTGAATCCCTCATAACTCTCCCTCATAAGGATCTCTCTCTCTCTCTCTCTCTCTCTCTCTCTCTCTCTCTCTCTATAACACACACACACACACACACACACACACATAAAGTACTCCTCTCTTCCTTATCTAAGCTCTCTCTCAGTACAACCCAATAGCAAAAGAGAGAGAGAGAGAGAGGGGGGGTGCTACTAGTGGTTTTTGTATGCCCTATGTTATCTTTTAATTAGGTTAGTCTGCATGTTGTTTCTCTTATTGTTTCTCTAGTTTGTTTAGTGGTATATCTTTTATTTTGCAGGTTCTTCTTTGCAGTTCTTATGTGATATTTAAGTTTATTCAAGCATGGCCTCCTTTTGAGTTTTGCTTCTCGATGCGCTCTGTGGAGTAACCTAAAGAATTATGAAATGATTTAATACTATATAAATCCCTAACATTTTATAAGTTTTCTTTGATATAAAAAATTATAAATACCCCAATTAATACATGCAAGTATACGTGCATAATCAAGTAATATAGTGATATAATAGAGTATCGATCCAATAAGAAAGATATGCTCACTTGAAAACATTAGTAATATCTATTAAAATTACAATAAAAAACCTACTCGATAAGAATAGATGTTGTGGAGATTCAATCACTTTAATAAAATTATATAAAGGTAATGAATACACTATATGGATATAATATTTTCAATTGAAGAATATAAATAACATATTTTCCAAATGAATCTCTTTTAATTGTGACATTACTTAGAGCATATGCAGTCTTTGATATCTATCGAGCTTGTAGAAATAAAAGATCTCCACTGACTTCCTAAAATAATATCATCTCCTTAAGAATTTAATTCATTTTTGAATATTTGTGAGGGTTGTTAAACCTTTTTGAACTATCTCGAGGCTAACCAAGAGGGTGGGGGGTACTGAATTGGTTATTTTTAAAATTTTTATGGCAAAAATAAAATCTTTTAAAATATTTTTGAATATTTTAAAATACATAATTTTATCCCATAATGCAAAAGATAAACTAATTTCATAATAACTAAAATTAGAGATTTAAACCATAGAATAAATCACAAAAAAATGTAAAAATTTAATACAAAAAAGTAAATAGAAAGAATACACCAGAATTATAGTGGTTCGGTCAACTTGACTTACATCCACTCCTGGAAAACCTCTTTTCCAGGTATTGCATTAAAAGTAGTGTTTCTCCTTTTGCCTCCACAATAAGGTATAGAAACCCTTACAAAATCTTTCCACCGACCCGGTGAAGCAGAGTTCCTTGAATCATTTTATTCCCTCCTGAAGTAGGAAAAAAATCTAGTAATCCTTTTACTCCCTCATGGAGTAGGTAAATTAAGAACCTGGAAATCATATTAGTCCCTCTTGGAGTTGGTAGAGAACCTTAGATCTGATGTCGATGATAGTCTACCTAGAGCCACCAAGGAACTAAGGAAGAAGCTTGAAGAAGATGATGAAAAGCTTGCTTGGAGCAACCTTTGTGAATCCCTCATAACTCTCCCTCATAAGGATCTCTCTCTCTCTCTCTCTCTCTCTCTCTCTCTCTCTCTCTCTCTCTCTCTCTCTCTCAAAGTACTCCTCTCTTCCTTCTCTAAGCTCTCTCTCAGGACAACCCAACCGCAAAAGAGTTTTCCAAAAGAATTACAATTTCTTAATATAGAGCCATAAAAACCCCTAATTTTCAATATGGCATCACTGATCATCTAGTATGATCATACTATGATGTATGATTAGTTAAAAAATACCAATTCAAGTAGTACGAATTGTATTGCCATGTATGATTAGTTCAAGAGAAATTAATAGATTATCCCGGATGATTACAATATCATCCTTGACTACTTGTACCAAATTATTAAACTTCATCTAGTATGATACTCGGTGATTCCTTATTATCACACGTAATTCTATGTCATATAGTATAAAGATGTCAATCATCATGGATGATTAGTTGAAAAACTATGGTCTTTATATGGTATGATAAGTGGTAATCCCTTATCATCCCATGCATGTTCTTTTTCATCTAGGATGATCAAATCAATATAATTTTACCATAATTATTCTCCTAATCAGAAAATTAATTTAGGCTTGATTATCATATATCATCTAGGACGATGAAGCTTATCTTGTACGATATGAACAAAAATTGAATTATATAATTTGGCTAAATTGCGATTGGCGACTTTTTACTTTATTAAAATGTATTGTCCTGTACGATAAAGATTATCTAGGATGATTAGCTCAAAAAATAGAAATTTTTCTAAGTCTCAGACTCACTCCCTTAACTGTGTTTGTGCAAGGTTACTTAGCTTTTGGATCCACCGCAGTGCATTTTTTACTCCAAAAGGTAAAAATAGTTTTAAAACTAAAATAACAAATTGACTTAACTCTAGTCTACCCAATCTTGTGTTGATTAACATTGAAAGTGATATATGGAACTAAAATGTTAGCACACATAGAAAATATATATGCAAATAAACTTTATTCTTAGGAGATAACATAGTGGATATTTATAAGAAAACATAAAGTAGGCATTTGGCATTGTAGCTCTTGAAAAATTAGTACCGTTGTGGCTAACAAATGAACTAACTTCGAGGAATGCTTATCTGGTTCTACTGTAGTGCTTTATGATGTTGATAAAATACTTAGTGAATAATTGCATCACTTTACTATAAGTTGTGTACTTGGAAAGTTACAACTGCTACATCGTGACAGTATTATCTTTTGAACACTGTAACACCGGAAGAGAAATATAGGTGTTGAGGTGTTATAGAGAGTGTTTCTACAACACTTAATATTATAAAAAATGGCACTCTAATGCTTAAATTTTAACACTGTAACACTATATGATAGAGAAGTTATCTCTATAATTTCCATATTCTAAAGATTCGTTGATTCCTTTGATATTCCTTTGATAGCATTACAGTGTTGTTTATTTTAACATTATGGCACTATATGAAATTTAGAATATTATTTATTTTCTATATTTTTCCTGCACAATAGAACTAAATAACACATCTTCATTAAAAATATTACACATAAAATAACATATTATTTAAACTTATCAAAATCCCCCCCCCCTAAAACTATTGCTTATTCTCAAGCAAAAAAAAAATTATAATTTTCCATAAAAATTAATAAAGTAAAAAATTTAATTTAAAAATACAAAAAAATATAGGATAATATATCATAGTCTAGAAGTAGTAAAAATGAATAAGATTATAATTCTAGTTTAGAAAAAAATGCTAAAAATTATATTAATAATTTATCATTATTATGGCTTAATTTTAATTTATAGGTAATGGAGGCTGTAGAGTAATCTATAGAACTGTGAAATACTTTAGGGATCTATCAATCCCTAATAATGTTTAAGTTTTCTTTTCTATAAAAATTATAAAAATCAAAATTACTATATGCAAGTATATGTGTTGATTCAAGTAATAGAGTGATAGGGCAAAGTATAGATCCCACGAGGAAGATATACTTACTTGAAATTCACTTATACTGTATACTAAAATTATAATAATTATCCTACTCAAATAAAAATAGTTGTCATAAAGATTCAATGACTTAAATAAATTTAGATAAAGATAATGAATACCATATATGGATATAATATTTTGGACTGATGAATGTAAATAACATATTTTTTTAATGATTCTCTTTTAGTTATGATGTTATTCATAGCATGTGCATCCCTGTATCTTTTTTGAGCTTGTAGGGTCAAAGAATGTCTATCAACTTCCTATGATTATTTCATATCCTTATGAATTAGTATTTGTCAAATTATATGCCTAAGCATGTCAAATACTAATTCAATATTCCTGGTTATACCTACTTCCCTTCATCGAGACTCCACATTTCATATAATTTTAACTGCACATCTGGCCACTACATGCATTAAATTAAGATATGACAAAATTGAAAACATCATTTTAATAATATATGGAATAATAGAACTCATTAGTACTTTATATAATACTTACTTCATTAATGCAAAATTAGTGAATTTAGCCAGACATAAAGAAAAGTTGAATCAAACTCATTTTTATTAATATCATGATACAAAGTTAATGTAAGAGATAGATATCAATAGATAGGTTCAATGGATCTCCACTACACTCCATTTTACTTGCAGGATTAATTCTATAAATACAAGATAAATACTCTAATGAAGGTATGAAGCACTTCTCCAAATTTCCTCAATTGTCATCCTAAGGGAAATTAAGATAAGTAATCTGAATTATATTAAAATTATGCAAGTGACTCAACTCCCCTGCAAATATAACATAATGACTATTTATAGGAAAATATAAGTAGGCATCTTGCATTAAAATTATACACAGATCGGCACCACTACACCCAACAAATAAACTAGCACCACTGTGTTATTTTTCATATTCCATCATGACACTTGTTGACATGGATCATTTCCTTTAGTGAACAATCTCATCACTCACAAGTAGTTCGTGGTGTTACTTCCTTAGAAAGATATAACTTCTATGCTATGGTGGAACTTTCTTTCGTATGCAGTAGTACCAAAAGGGAAATTTAGTGCACTCTCAAGAAATTTATAGTAGGAGTTCTTTAGCAGTTAGTTTTAAGAGCTCTTATATATGAAAGAGCAAAAACCATCCAGAAAATTAAAAATTTAAATTTGACAGTCATGGATCATATAGTACGATTGTATATCGTACATACAATCAATTCAAAAATTGCTCGTATGATCCTATTTAAACTGATTTCATACTCTGGTTGTATGTACGAACTGACATCGTACAGTATGATCAGTTCAAAATTGAACAGATTCATCCAGTACGATTATGTACGAACTCATTTCATACACTGGTCGGCATACTGTATAAACATTATATTGTACAATATAATATATTTTAACCAAAACATGCTTCTTTTGGTATGAAAATGGATGAGCCCACTTCATACTCTGGACATCATTTGTACGAATCCAAGTTTATATAGTATGAACAATTCAAAAAATTTACCTATTCGTATGGACAAACTTGTATACACCTATTTCATTCTCTGGACATAGTTTATATGAACCTATGATCGTACAATATGATCAGTTAAAAAAATTTTTAAGTTCGTTCAGGATAAACTGGTACGTAGCCATTTCGTACTTTAGACATCACTATACGAATGTAACTTTATATATTACAAACATGACTTAGAAAGTTTTTTCCTGCCATGATTCGATCAACTCCATTATGGAGGAACACTTAGGTCAAATTACCCCGTACGATCCATGATCATACAATATGATTATTTTTAAAAATATAAGTTTTTACACTCCTTAGTCTGTGTGCGCATGGTTACCTAATTACAATCATACACTCTTAAACTCAAGAAAGATATAAAAAGTACACATATCAATTATAATAAACCTTAATCTAATCTATCTTGAAATCTTCAACAGTCTGGAGTATGATTTTCCTGAAATGTTAATACACACAAACAGTACAAATAATACTTTCAATATATGCTAGGAGAAATAGTAATCAACACAATAATATTAGGGGAATCATAAAAAACACACATGATATAAAAACATAGTTATGAATACTAAGTTGTAATAATCTTCCCATTTTTTATGATGTCAAAACAATTATTATTTGATTTAATAGTTAAAGCAAATTTTCAGCTTAGCTCCCCCTAAATGAAAGACCAATTTAAAACAAGGGTTTTCCATGAAGATAAAAAACACAAAAAAATAAAAATAAAAGAGAAGCAAACAACAAAAACAACAAAATCATAACAAAAACTAAGAAATTCATAAAATTACTAAAATAAAAATAATCATGAATAAACATATACACATTCACAATACAAATAGACACATTCACAATACAACACATATACATACATTCACACAACACATATACATCAACACAACACACATATATCAAACAACAAGCAAATCAAACAGTATTATATTATGATTGCCCCTTTTGACAACAACAAAATGGGAAGAAAAACTTGAAATAAAAAGTTTCTAAGGAAAAATCAAAGTAGTTGAAGATGAAAAAGATTGAAAACAAATCACAAATACATTATTTAGTTCCAAATGTTAAAAAGTAAAATTTCAGATTTGAAATCAAAGAACATCTAGATAAGAAAAGTCAATGAGGTTCACTATTCATATTAGACAAAATGAATAAAGATAATTATTGCAAAAAAGGATGAAATAAAAATTAATTTTTTTTCTAATTCAATAGTGAAGATTATTGTCAATTATATAGATTTGAATAAGAAATAGACTGATAAAGAAAAAATTGAATAGATTTTTTTATTAGCGACATTGTGCATCTTTTTTAATTTTTGTAGCACACTCTATGCATCTTTTAAATTTAGGCTAACTTTCTGCCTCTTTTTAATTTGACAAATATTGTGGATCTTTTTAATTTGACAAATTTAGGCTAACTTAATTCTATTTTCTACTGTCCCAAGATATTAAAGAGTTTCTTATGAATTAATAAGTTCTAGATGTACTTTTTTTATTAACCCTACATCCTATAAAATTTGTGTCAGAATATCCAATGATTTCAATAGAAGATCTATACTTAGGATACCGAATTTCTAAGTTTTGAGTTCCTAAAATATATCTCAAAATTTGTTTACTGCTGTCAAATATGATTCATTTGGATTAGCTTGGAATCTAGCACAAAAACAAACACTAAATATGATTTCTTGTCTACTGCACTACAGGAAATTCAACCATTTCCGGCGGCTTTCTCCGACGGCAATTAAGCCTTTTCCGGTGGTTTTGTAATTTAGCGGTGGCTTTTCGGCGGTTTAAATACCGCCAGAAAAAATTGCGTAGGAAAATAAATTTCGACGGTTTTTTCTGGCGGTAACTTATTCCGGCGGCTTGCCGGTGGTCTTAAACCGCCGGTAAAATTAAAAAAAAAAAATCTGCTACCGGCCAGCCACCCCGCTCCGACAAGCCCCCCGCTCCTACGATGCCGGCGCCGCGCCCACCACCACGCTCCGGCCAGCCACCCCGCCAGCGCCCGCTCTCGGGCACACTCGCCTGATCCTCCGGAAAGCGACCACTAGCAAGCCACCTAAAAATTATGTCGGAAATCAGTGATTTACCTGTAGTGCTAGTTGTCAAGTATAATAATGATCCAATTATTCCTCTAACTTTCTTTTGATCAATAGATTTTTCTTAGGGACCTTATCTAACTACAGTGAGGAACTCATTACTGTATTCACATATTTAACATTATCCATTTCATATTTCTTGAGGATGTCCTTAATATACTTTGTCTGATTAAGAAAAGTTCCTCATTTTGCTTCATACTAAAACTAAGAAAATAACTCAAATCTCCCATCAAACTCATCTCAAATTCACTACTCATTATTTTTTAAAAATTATCACATATATTTTTATTTATTGATCCAAAAAAGATATCATAAATATATATCTGAATAATGAGTATGTCATCTCCTATCCTTTTCAAAAAAAGAGTGGTGTCCACACTTTCTTTTACAAATGATCTATCTAATAGGAAAATACTTAATCTCTCATATCAAGTCCTAGGTGAATGTTTCAATTAATGCAATGACTTCTTCAATTTAAAAACATGATTAGGGAATTTAGAATTTTTAAAACCTAGATGTTACAGTGTTAAAATCCATATCATATCACCCCATTTAGAAAGGCACTCTTAACATCCATTTCATATAATTTAATTTCTTTAAAATAGGCAAAGGCTAGTAAAACCCTAAATGCTCTAAGTCTGGCTACAGGGACAAATGTTTCTTCAAAATCAATCCCTTATATTTTATACCCCTTGGCCACCAATCTTACCTTATTTCTAATCACAACTCTTGATTCATTCATTTTATATTTGAACACCCTCTTAGTTCCAACAATACTTTGATTCTTAGGCCATTCAATTAACTCTCAAACATCATTTCTTACATATTGGTTCAATTCTTCTTGCTTGGCCAAAATTTAAAATTCATCCAAAAGTTCTTTATTTCTATTAGTTGGTTCAACTATCGATAAAAAGGTAGAATGGTTCACTTATTTGTTAAGTCCATGCCTAGTCCTAACACTTTCACAAGGTTCAACTAAAATTAATTCCTTACGGTGATTTTTTAGAAAATTTCCATTCTCTAGGCAAAGGATTTTCTTTTTCAACTTCTTATTCCAAAAATATATTTTAAATTCCTTGGAAGATATTTTTAATATGTTTTTCTTAAAATTTTGGCTCTTTTGAAATACAAGATTCAACAAACACAATATGTGTGATCTCCTCAACTACCAAAATTCTCTTAGTAAACACACTTCAATATTTTCCAATAATAAAATATCCAAAAAAATTCTTTCATCTGGTTTTGGATCAAACTTTTTTAACGAAGTTTAACCATTATTGCAAACAAACACCATACATCCAAAAAATATGCAAATGTGAAAGATTTGGTGTTCTACCCTTAAGAAGTTCATAGGTTATCATGTTCAACTTGGATCTAATGTTCACCCTATTCAAAACATAATAAGCTATACTAATTGCTTCAGCCCAAAAATATTTTATAAGTGAGTATTCTGCCAACATGGCTCTAGTAGCTTCAATTAATATTCTATTCTTTATTTCTACCACCCCATTCTGCTGAGGGATCCTAGGTGCTAAAAATTTGTGATCAATTACTTTCTCTTTATAAAAATCTTAAAATTTTTCATTTTTAAATTCTCCTCCATGATCCTCGCTCTGAATTGATAAAATCTCACATCCTAGCTTTCTTTGAATCAAAGTAGAAAACCTTCTAAATTCCTCAAATAATTCACTCTTATAAAATAAAAATTTAACCTAAGTGAATCTTGAAAAATCATCAACTATAATAAATCCAAACACTTTTCCTCATAAAATTACACTGCTAATCAGTCCAAAAAGATCCATATGAATGACTTCCAATGGTTTGCAAGTTTTAAGATCCTTAATGGAATTAAAGGAGGACTTCGCCTATTTTCTTAATTAACATGCAACACACATGTGATCCTTAGTAAAGTGTAGTTTGGGTATTCTTCTAACTAGTTCTTTTTGGGTAAATTTTTAAAGATTTTTCATGCTTGCGTGACAAAGTCTCCTATGCCATAACCATGATTCATCAGTAATTATTTTGAGATAAATGTATTAGAAAATTTAATAAAATTTAAATCAAGCATGTACACATTATTTATCCTAATTTGATGTAAAACATTTATTCTATTTTAGCTTATTATACACTTAGTGGGAAAAAAGTTTACATTATAACCTTTATCATACAACTAACTAATACTTAACAAGTTATGCTTTAAGTCTTCTACTAATAAGATATTTTCAATGAAATAATTGATTAAAGTTACAATTATATGTGTGCCTATCACTTTCTTGGTGGTATTATCTTCAAGAGTAACCTTTCTATCATTCCTGACTTCTTGTGATATGAATTGTGTCGTATCTCTAGTCATATGCTTTGAACATCTACTGTATAGGCACTAAATACTCTTACGAGGTCTTGTCTGAGAGCATTTCGATAAAATGATGAAACGTTAAACTTGGGAACCCAAAAAAGTTTGGATTCTCCTTTTGAAAAAAATAATATAGATGTATGTTTTGTTGAAACTCGTTCACTATGAATTAGGTTGTTAAACCTAAGCTTATGTCCCACGGCTAACCAAGAGGGGGGTGAATTGGTAATTAAAAATTAATCCCTCTTTTAATTTTTTAAACTAAAAAATAAACTTTAACGAGTTTTGTAAAAATAGATTTTTCAACCACAGTTTTTAAAGTAAAAACACAAAAATAAAAAGCAACGGAAAAATAAAGACATGAGGTTTATAGTGGTTCGATCAAAACCAGACCTACATCCACTCCCCAGAGGCACCCTCTGAGTATTGCAATAATACCAATAATGACTCTCCTTTTGCACCCACAGCAAGGCGGAGAAGCCTTTTACAAACACTCTTTCCACCACTACCCGGTGCGGCAGAGAACCGTCATCCTTTTATACTATCCCCAGTGTTGGCATAGAACCATCGTCCTTTTACACTAAAGCAAATGAGAGATCTTCTGACATCTAGAAGCAACTTTGATGCCTAAGTCCTTTCCCTCCTGTGAAAGGACATTAGATAACAATTGGGAACAGATAATTAAAATAAAAGGGGATAATGGACTTCCCTGACAGAAACCACTCCTCCCCACAATCCACTTGGATAAACCTCCATTGATGATAATAGAAAATCTAGGCTCCATAATGCATTCCATAATCAGCTTCATGTATTTCACGGGAAAACCCAATCTTCTCATCATCTCATAAAGAGTAGTCCAACACATGTTGTCGTAGGCTTACTCCATGTCAAGCTTGATGGCAACCAAACCTCCATTAGATTTTGAAATCCTTATTTTATTAATCAATTCAAGAGCCAGCAATAAATGATCTGAAATACTTCTTCCCATTAAAAAAGCAACCTGCTCTTCCGAAATAACTTTTGTGATTACCACCAAAAGCCTGTTCAACAAAACCTTAGCAACAATTTTATAAATGGAATTGCACAAGCTGATAGGATGGAAACCTTCAAGAGATAATGGATTAGTAATTTTCAGGATCAACACAATAAGTGTTTCTTTCCATTCACTTCACATTTTTCCTGAATAAAAAAATTCTCTAACAGCTTTAAATACATTATTACCTATAATGCTCTTATAATTTTTAAGAAAAGAATACGTTATACCATCAGGTCTCGGTAATTTATTATTACCAAGCCCTTTGATAACTTCCAGAATCTCCACATTTGAGATTTGAACCTCCAAACTTCTTCTATCAACATCATCCAGCACATATAATGGGTTTGGCCAATTAACAGTGCAACAACTCCTTTGCTTCCACTTGTTTTGAAAAAAATTAAAAAATACCTTATGTAGCTCTTCAGGATCTTCCGTGAGTACTCCATCATCATTCTTAATTTGAGAAATCCTTTTTCCATTCCTTCTAGTGTTTGCAAAGGAATGAAAAAATTTAGAATTAGTTTCACCTCCTTCTATCCACTTAGCCTTTGCTCTTTGTCTCCACCACGTATTTAACCGGGAAAGAACCGAATTAAGTTCTTTAACTTTTGATCTCAGCATCCAAAGGTTTTCATCAGTTATCAACCCCATCGAAGCCTCTTCTTCTTGAATCTAAGAGATTTCTTCTTTCAGTTTCTCCTTCTCGAAAGAAAAGTCCCTAATTCTTGCCTTGCTCCAATAAAATAATTCCTTCAATTCTTTCTTACACTTCTTATTGAGAATTTCCATATCACTTCCTTGGTACACCTTCCTCCAAACTCTAGCAATAATAAAAGACGAAGCTTTGTAAGAGATCCAAAAATCTTCAAATTTAAGCATCCCATTCCTTTTATAAGAATTATTAAAGATCTTTAAGACTATAGAACAATGATCAGAAGCTACTCTAGCAAGGTGTCTAACCACAGCTACCTGAACACCATTGATGGCTATAGAGTTAAGCAAGCAACTGTCCAATCTCTCAAGTATACGTTCTCCTCCTGATTTGTTGTTACACCAAGTGAATCTTGGACCAACAAATCCCACATCATGTAAGTCATTTACATTTAAGAAATCAGCCATCTCTTTGGGACCTTGAGAAAAAACAAATTTTCTACCACCCCTCTTGTCTTCTTGAGACAAAATGCAATTAAAGTCTCCCCCAACAATGAAAGGAATCTTTCTATTGGAAACTTCATGTAAACTCCCCCATAACTCTCTCCTCTTTATAACTTCCTTATGTCCATAGATAGTAGCAATCATCCATACCCCTTTATTGAAGACATTGAGGTCTCTAATAATACACTGATCTGCTTCCTTTAAAACTGAGAAAGAAGCTAAGTCCGACCTCCACAACACCATAATACCTCCAGATAAGCCATCAGATGGAAGAAGATAGAAATCCCAATCTGCTCCCATAATCTTCTCAAAGGAAACTTTGTCAAAAGCATTGATCTTAGTTTCCACTAATCCCACAAACCAAATACCATGAACTTTAATCACCTCCTAGATATATAGAGAAGCCTCTTTTTTCTTGGCCCCTCTACAATTCCAAAAAGCTATTGAATTCATTGATGCAACCTAGGTGATGCTCCCTTCCCTCCTTTTGTTACCACCACTATCAAAATTCCTCCCTCTCGGAATGTTCTTGATAGGACCAAGAGATTTTAGCTCTTTAGCTAACTTCATCTTGTTAAACTCACTATATTACCATCACAGGTTCCCTCATTTATTTCCATACATTTATCCACATTTACCTCCTCTTCAATAAGCTTATTTTCATTGACAGAATTCAGAATATCAAATTTGTTAACATAATTTGATATATTAGGAATAACAAAATCAGAGATCATACCCATATCAACTTCAGAACCTTCCTCGCAGTTGACAGAAGAGCCTTCTCTAACCACAGCATCAGCTCCAACCTCTGTCTCAATTTGCCGATCCATTTCCGAAGCCAATTCTCCTTCTTCTAACTGACCTTCATTACCCAAATTAGCTATCTTAGTGAGGGAAGAGTTTTTCCTATTTTCAGTAGGAAAAGAACATTCCTTTTGAACTATATTTAAATTTCCATTCTTCTTAACAAATTTAGATTTGCTGGATTTCACCACATTGCTTCTTTGAATAGGCCTTCTCCCTTTCTTGTTATTGACAAGAATCCAAGGACCATAGGATGGTTTAACGACTTTATCTTACGAATTACTTCCTCTAGAAACTTCGTTATTGTTACTATCAACATTCTTGACCTCCTTGGACATCTTCTTGATTTTTCCACACTCATCCTTCAAGTGCCCAATCAAACCACATTCGAAACAAAGGTTGGCAACTTTCTCATGTTCAACTTTTTGAAAGAACCTCCCCAAAATGCTATCCACCCAAACTCCCAATGGAAGAGGTTAATCAAGCTTCACCAAAACACAAACTCTAGCAAATTCCCTCCTTCCCCATTGGAATAAATTCCTATCCATCATTAAAGGGGTGCAAATTCTAGAAGCAATTCTTGCTATATTAACTTCATCCCAACATTGCAAAGGCAATTTAGGCATTCTAACCCATATGGGAGAGGTTAGACCCTTCATTGATAAAGCAGAAAAATTTTTAGACCATTTCTCCATCCCAACATTGCGACCATTAATAAACTACGGACCTCCTGAAAGAGCTGCATCCACCATCTCTTCCAATTTAAAAGAGCATAAGAACCACCCCCTCCCTAAAGTAGTAAAATGAAATTGGCCCAAGTAACTCCATTGCTTTCTGATTTCCCAAGCTACCAAATGAGATGCAAGTTCACTTCCAAACACCTTAATAACCATTGAATTCAATAATTTCTTTGAATTCAAAATCTCCATTTCTTCATTCATCCTTACTGCTTTACCATCATCAAATAACAACATTTCATCTTCTTTAAAATCAATTTTGATATACGGCTTATTACTCCACAGATTACTGTTTCCAATACTATCAGTAGTAATCGGCATTTCAACATTCACTTTATCCATACTCGTTCTATTAATCTCATTCACCAATGAATGAAAATTATTGTTAACCAAACTCAAAGAATTCACATTTATCTCACTGTGTCCAGGGATTGCATTTGAATTCGTAAATCTGTTAACAAATAATTTCATCTCGGAAGAAGATGTAGCGGGATCCAACGAGTTCATTACAGAAAAAATGTTATGAGTACCTGGAGTAACATTGGTACCAGATTCTTCTACTCCTTTGCCTTTACCTTCCACATACTTAATCTTTTTGGGAGCTTCTTCTGAGACATTTTTAATCACTAGCGGTCCTTGTGGCTTTAACAAATGATCCACCGAATACTGTTTGGTCGATAGTACTTTGTTTACCTTCAGATTAATCTTTGAATTTCTAATGAAGGATGGAGGTCTGGTCACCGGAGCCTGGGCTTACCTGTGACACTCCACCGCCAGCATCCCCAGCTCTTCCTGAGAAGCAAGAATGAAAACCGGGAACAGAAAATTTGAATTTTTTTGGGGTTTCTCTCTCTAATGGGAATTTATCTCTACAAAATCCCAATTGTTTACATTAGCTCAATGTGTTTCTAAGAAAACCAAAAATCTAGTTGAGAAAGTTACTACAGCTAAGAAGGAAGATTATAAAATTGCTGAAGAGGTTAGGGATGAGGTCACTGATCTTAACAAGCATGTTATGGACCTTGAGTTCGTGTCAGTCATGGGAAGAGGTGGCTCAGGAATTCAAGCTTCAAGAATACCTGGTCAATGCCTATGAAGGTAGATGCTAAGAAGGATAATGGAGATAAAGAAGTTCAGGTTGTTGACAAGAATCAGAATGATATTGAAATAGATAAAGTAAATGATGAATCCGGCTCTTCGTCTGAAGTGTTGGTAGTTGAGGTAAAGTCTAATTTTCCTTTAAATGAGAATAGTTCACTGCATTTATCTTCTACAGATACTAGAGGGGTTAAAACATCTAATTCCTATTGTATTCACGTTAACAAATTTGACATCTTAAATCAAATTGTTGAGGAAGGGGAGATCATTTGCCTAGAAAAGGATGTGGTGATGTCTCTTGATGCTTTTGTTATTAAAGAAAGAGTTGATCTTGGTTCATTGGAAAAAAGACCTGATGTAATGTGTGTCCAATTAGAGTATAAAGATGGTGGATCTTCAAATGTTAAGAAGAAAGGTTCAAAGCAGCTCAAAGGATTGGGACCTATCCAATTAGCTCCTAGCAGTAGAAGAATGGAAGGTGATCAAAAGCAAAAGGTTGAGATATCTTCACCACTTGTTCAATGATGTCTTCTATAGCTTTTTGGAACTATAGAGGAGCTAAAAAGAAGAAAGCTTCTCTATATCTCAAGGAGGTTGTAAAGGATCAAGGTGTTTTTTTTTGGGATTGCTTGAAACTAAATTGACATTTATAAATTGGAGAGATGTCAATTTGCTGATTATTGCTGAATGGGATTACTTTTATGTTCTTTCTATAGGACCCTCTGAAGGTGTTGCGAATCTGGAATTATGGATTAAAATTTTGATGATAGCAAACATTCATGTTTTTTATGACTGCCTTGCCTACTAACATTTTAGGTCCACAAGATCGAGCGCAAATCAAGATCAGCTCAAGATTGGGTAGATTTAGTTTGAGTCCGTCTTTAATGTTTTCCTTTTCTTGAGTCAATTATAAAAGTGGGTGCTGATGCTAAGTAACCTTGCACACACACACTTGAGGGAATTTTTTTATTTTTCTATTTTGAGTACATCGACCTGGATGATCGATTCAAAAATAGAAAACATAATTAGGGCATCATGGTTAAGGCATCCATCATTAAGCTCATCAGCTTCGATGATCATTATATCGGCCAGGATGATAGGCTCAAATCAAAAAGAATCAACCGCCATATTTATTTTTGGACATTGGCAAGGCCGATCCATTACATCAGCTTGGATGATATAGCATAATTATGCCTAAATTAATCTAATAATTATGGAAAGTAACTAAGGTTGATTGCACAATCACATCGGCTGGGCTGATCGCATGATCGGCCGGGATGATGGTGTGGACGATTGACATTGGCCTACTTCAAATCAGGGTGATGTCTAGGACGATTTGGCTTGGATTTGAACTAATCGTCCACGATGATATTTTATCATCCTGGACGATGTGAACAAAATTTCTTCTGATCATCCCATGTCTTCCAGGCTAATTAGGCTTAATTTGTACTAATTATCTATGACGATAGAAATATCATCCTGGACAATAATGTTGGTTCTTGAAAGGGCCCAAATTTTCTCATGCAAAAATAGCTTTTACTGTTGTCTTGACCTGAGTGAGCCAATAGGAGAGGGAGAGGGAGAAACTTGTGAGGGGGGTTTATGAGAGGGATTCATAAAGGTTGCTCCAAGCAAGTTTCCAAAGCATGTTCTCCAGTCTTTGCCCTTCGTCCTTGGGGAAAAAGGTAGGTAAGCTTCAGTAATTGGTCGAGGTTCTCTGCCTTCTTCAGGAGAAAGCAAAAGGAGTTAGGTTCTCTGCCTCACCGGGGTTGGCGGAAAAGAGGTTTTGTAAGGGCTTCTCTGCCTTGCTGTGGGAGCAAAAGGAGAGTCACATTTGTAGTGCATACCAGGAGGGCACCTCCGGGGAGTGGACGTACGTCGAGTTGACCAAAACACTATAAATTCTCTATGTCATTTTCTTACTACGTTTTCGCATTTATTTTTCTGCACTTTGATTTTTGTGGTGATTTTGGTTTGTGATTGTGCTTTGGTTTAAGAATTTTTTTAAAATGCTAATTCACCCCCCCTCTTGATTAGCCTCGGGCTAGTTTTTATGGGCTTAACATCCCTAACAAACTTTCATGTGGTATCAGAGCGGGCTTTATAAAAAATAAGTTTGAAAACTTTTTGAATTTTCATCCATGACTAACAATGGTAATTGTAATGCAACAGAAGGATATTCTATAACACGACCACCTTTGTTTGATAATCTTCCTTTTGATTTTTGGAAAACTCACATGTCTATTTTTTTACAATCGATAGACTATCGTATGTGGATCCTTATTAAAGAAGGATATTCACCATCTTCTCGTGAACTTAATAGAATTAAAACTGAAGTACCTTTTACTGAATGGACTTTTAATGAAAGAGATTTAGCACAACTTAATGCAAAGTGTTTGAACTTTTTTTTTGTGCTTCAAAATCGAAAGATTAAATGCGTGTTTCCACTTGCACTATTGGTAAAGAAATTTGGGATAAATTATGTGTTACATATAATTGAACTAATGAAGTTAAGCAATCCCGTGTGAACATTCTCTTGCAAGATTATGAACTTTTTTGTATGAAACCTCATGAATCAATTTCTGATATGTATACGAGATTTACTCAGATTGTTACTTTATTGCATGTCTTAGGAAAAGTACCCACTAATTATGAAAAAGTCAACAAAATTTTAAGATGCTTGCCTTCCTCTTTTGATACTAAAATTACTGCAATTTCTAAATCCAAAGATTTAAATGTTTATTCAATCAATAACTTACTTGGAACACTCATTGCTTACGAGCAAGGAGTGAATCAAAGAAATTTGAATGCAGGTGAGAAAGAGAAGGAGAAAACCATAACATTGAAGGCCAATGAAACAAATTCAAATTCTTTCAGGTCTGAAAGCGATGAAGTTGCCTTCATCACTAGGCAATTCAATAACTTTCTAAGGAAGAATCACAAGCATCATCATAATTGGAGAAAAGGTAAGGATAAAAAAAAAATTTGAAGTTTCTTCTTATGTTGTTTGTTTTGAATGCAGGAAGCCTGAACATATCAAAGCTGATTGTCCTACACTTCAGGATCACTCAAGCAAAGAAAAGAATGAGGGGAAACCTAAGTTCAGAAAGGATAAGAAGCAAGTCTAAAAACTTTCTGGGCGGATTTTGCATCTGACTCATCTAAGACTGAACCTGAAGAGAAAACAACAAACTTGTGCTTAATGGCTGATAATTTTGAACAATCTGACCAAGAAGAGGTATGCCAATCAACCTATGACCAATTGCTTGAAATATGTGAGAAAGATCATGCATCATATAGAAAAGTTAAGAAAACTCATGCTAGTTTGAAATTGGAGTTTTTGAACTTACAAAAAGATCATGAAATTTTGAGTAAAGATCAGCTTCAAATTGATAATAATCACATGTCTCTACTTAATGAATTTGATAATTTAAATAAAAAGCATTCTAAATTAATAATTGAGCATGATTCTTTGAAAGCTTCCTACTCGTCACTTGTATCTAATTTTAAAGCTTCTACTAAAGAATATGAGCATAAAAAGAACTGTTTGGAGATTGATTTAGAAAATGCTCACTTGAGGTTTAAAGGAAAATTGAATACACTCGAGAGAAATTGGAATATATCAATAACTTATTTAAAGCCTAAACTAAGAAGAGGCGTTATAACCCAAACCGATTAAGAAATCCTTTTACTGGTGTCAGATGTTTTTCATGTGACATGTTAGGACATATAACACACACTTGCAACAATCACCATAGTACACATCAGGTTTTGAGACCAAAACTGCTTGTTTCATAGCTTAACATAAAAGCACTACATTTTTCTTTTCAAAAGGAGGGACCCAAACCTGTATGGGTTCCTAAATTTGACATTTGATAATTTTGCAGGAGTGCTCTCAGCAAAGACCTCATGAGAGCATATGATACTTAAACAAAGGCTCGCGGCTAATAAATTGCTTAAACTTACTGCTAAATAAAATTTTTAATTGCATGCTTACTACTCTATTGAGTGTTATTATTTTCTGCCTAAGTGTTTGTGTTAGCTTTTCATATTTGTTGTTAAAGTTGCTTTTACTTTGGTTTCTTTTTGCTTTATGATATTTTCTCCTTATTTTTATTTTTTATTTTTTTGGAGATTTATAGTCAATGTTTAAACAACTCTAAATAAGTTAAATGGAGAAACACCGTTGATGGTTTCTCTTCGTCTAACCTCTTCTAGTGGTATAATTTTCTTTTCTAAATAAAATTCAATCTCAATTTAACAACTAGTTGTTAAAACTATGATCTTTTCTATCTTGCTACAATAATCTATCTTATATTTATAATATTCAAAGTTTTTATATATCTTTCAAGTTAATTGAAATCTTGTCATTGCATTTATCATATAATTACCAAAGTTTGCTTAGTGGTCTATTATTCCTTATATTAGAGAGTGAGTTTCTCTTCTCTAATATCTAGAAGATCTACTAACAATTAAAAATATTTTAAGAGTTTTTGAAAAGGGATCTAGCTTACAAAAACAAAGAATTAAAATGGCCAATGACGCCAAAAACAAAAAGATGTGCAATGCCGCCAAATTGAAAAATATACACAAAAGTGTATCAAAAATCAAAAGATGCTTAAAGTGAGCCCACAAAAGATAAGCTTATCTCTCTTTCAAACTTTTAAAATTTTAGAAAAATTCATGGGTTACTTGATATTTTTAAAGGATATTTTCTTTGGAGCATGTTTTGAACGGATCTTTTTTTTAACCCAATTAGTTTGTTATGAGTTAGGTCTTTTGATTTCAAAAAATGATTTTGCCCTGAAAGAAGTCCGAGCTAGGGTTAATAGAGACAGATATTCTACCATTTTTAGATTTCGACTTTATTAACTCATTGATCTTACAAATCTTTAAAATTTAATTATTTGGAGCATTTATCATATGCATGCCTTGTTCAACTTAAAAAAAAAAACTTTGTTTCTTTGCTAGTTTTTATGCCTTTTTCATGTTTTATTGTTGTTGTTCTTAGTTGATTTTATTGTTTTTAGGCCTTCTCTGATCATCTCCGTCCTTCCTATGAAGTTTAAAATTTTGTCACATCATCCTAGTGATACATATATCATCCTAGATGATATGTTCTTTTTTTCATCAAAAACATCATCTACTAAATATTATGACTTTTCTACTATTCAATCATCCCGGACAATATGATCATCCTCTGTTATCATCTTGATCATTCTAGCCAATCCATTTTCAGCCTAGATGATGCATTTATTTTAATCATCCCGTCCGATACACCTGTTTGTCCTAGACGATACACATGTCAGTATGTTTAAAATCTTTAAAATTGCCTGGGATGATCAATTTTTAGACAATCATCCTAGACGATCCACTGTTCATCCTGGACGATATACGTGGCACACAATTTAAAATGTTTTAAATTTGGCTGGTACGATCCATTTTGAGCGTCAACCTGGCCAATCCACCTAACCGGCCTGGACGATCTACTTTTTCAACTGTCATCCAGCCTGACTCCTTGGGATGATCACTTGTGTCTAATCGTCCTGGCCAATCGAATCACCTTTTTGACCAATCGGCCAGCCACAATAATTGCGTTGGATTGGCCTGGATGATCCTGCAATCATCCTGGATGATCCGGTTGATTCTTTGAATTGAGCCCAATTCAATCATTTTTCTTCACACCTCTCCTTCCCTTTGGCTTTCTACTTCCTGTTCCTTGCTTTTTCTTAATGGCTGGCGGTAAGCGTGCTCATCGAACATTTGGAAGCTCCTCGAGGGCCACACTGGACCCTCAGTTTTGTGAGGCAAATGATTAGGCTGCCTACAATAGATACAAGTCATGCGACATCACCGTCTCTCAAAAAATTAATCCAGTCCACCTCTCCTATCCGGTACTCAACCTTTTCACTCACACCTCTCTGTGCTTTATTCTCACCCTCGTAGTCCCCTTTAATTCTGAACATCTTTTTGAATTTTATGCCAACCTTTGCATCAATTCTTCCTACATGGCTCTCACCTCTTATGTGAATCGATGCCCTATCTAGAGCACATGTCAGGATTGTGCTGAACTATTGCAGCTATCCACCACTAGGGATAAGCTACATACCCTTATTTCTGATCTTGATTTTGACTGGTCTGCAGCCAATCACTTTTTTTGGCACACTAATGCGCATTTTCATGTTAGAGAGACTAGCTCTTTACTTAAAGTTGCTAGGATGATCCACCACATCCTCCACACTTCTGTTATTCCAAAAGCTAGTGGCCGAGTCCATATCACTCCACTTCTTTCACTCACAAATTTTACGTTCTGACCCATAGAGAATTCAATGCCACAGACTTGATCTTTCTCTACATCAAGTATTTGACTACCATTAGAGATCCAGGTCATAGAAGGAAGCTCAATCTTGCTCTAGGACATCATTGCATATGTTTTAGAATCCAAATACAACCTTCAATATCCTGCTCCTCCTGATCTTCAGCCTCCCTTCTACTCGAATAGTTCCTTCAATGTCCTTCACAGTACTCATCTCCATCCAGGGGATGTGGAAGCTCAGGAGGCCTAGGAGGAGTCAGCTCCCGGTCTTATTCCTGTACCTGTTCCTCTTTGCTAGCACTCTCAGCTGGATCAGTTAGTGGAGAGATTTGATCAGTGGGAGACCTGCTTCGAGACATAGGTAGCAAACCAGCAGCAGTAGTATGCTGAGGATATGGCCTGGTTCGATGCCTATCTTGCACACCAGTAGAAGGAGCATGACTAGGATATAGCCTGGTTTGGGTCACAGTTTGCTATGTTGTCCAGTTACTTACAGTAGCCACCACCACCACCACCTTCGTCTGATGATCAGGGTCCCGCATTTTACTAGTTTTAGTTTTTATTTTATGTAGTTTATTTTTCTTGTGGTTGTTTTAGTTTCTGTTCTATTTTTTTAGTTTTCTCCTCCTTTTTGTGATGTCAAAATGGGGAGTAGTCTGATGTATCTTGTAATTTGATTTTGGAACTTAGTGAACTATTTTTTTTGTCACACTATTTTTATTAAATTGCCACAACTGCTTCAACATTTCTTATTGTGTTTGCCATCATAAAAAATGGGAAGATTATTGTGAATATAAGATTATGGATTAGACTTTTGATGATAACAAACATTCATGTTTTTGTACGACTGCCTTGCCTACTAACTTTTTAGGTCCACAAGATCGAGCGAAACTCAAGACCAGCTCAAGATTGGGTAGATTTAGTTTGAGTTAGTCTGTAATGTTTTCCTTTTCTTGAGTCAATTGTAAAAGTGATTCCTGATGCTAAGTAACCTTGTACACAGACACTTGAGGGATTTTTTGTGTTTTTATATTTTGAGTACATTGTCCTGGACGATATCTATATTGGCCTAGACGATCGGTTCAAAAATAGGAAACCTAATTAAAGCATCCTAGTTAAGATAGCCGTCATTAAGCACATCGGCCTGGACGATCATTATATCGGCAAGGATGATAGGCTCAAATCAGAAAGAATCAACTGCCATATTTATTTAGGTAATATTTATTTGTGGATATTGGCCAGTCCGATCCATTACATCGGCCTGGATGATATAGAATAATTATGCCTAAATTAATCTGATAATTATTGAAATCAATAAAGGTTGATTGCATGATCACATCAACTGGGCTGATCACAGGATCAGCCGGAATGATGGAGTGGATGATTGATATTGGCCTACTTCAAATCAGGGCGATGTCCAGGACGATTTGGCTTGGATTTGAACTAATCATCCAGGATGATATTTATTATCCTGGATGATGTAAACAAAATTTCTTTTGATCACCCCATGTTGTCAAGGCTGATTAGGCTTAATTAGTACTGATTGTCTATGACGATAGAAATATCATCCTGGACGATAATGTCAGTTCTTGAAAGGACCAGAATTTTCTCATGCAAAAATATCTTTAACTGCTGTCTTGACCTGAGTGAGCCAAGAGGAGAGGGAGAGAGAGGAAGAGAGAGGGAGGAACTTATGAAGGGGTGTTTGTGTGAGGGATTCATAAAGGTTGCTCCAAGAAAGTTTCCAAAGCGTGTTCTCCAGTCTTTGCCCTTCGTCCTTGGGGGTTCAAGGCAGGTAAGCTTCAGTAATTGGTCGAGGTTCTCTTCCTGCTTCAGGAGGAAGCAAAAGAAGTTAGGTTCTCTACCTCGTCGGGGTTGGCGAAAAAGAGGTTTTGTAAGGGCTTCTCTTCCTTGTTGTGGGAGCAAAAGGAGAGTCACGTTTGTTGTGCATACCAGGAGGGCACCTCCGGGGAGTGGACGTAGGTCGAGTTGACCGAACCACTATAAATTCTCTATATCATTTTCTTACTACGTTTTCGCATTTATTTTTCTGCACTTTGATTTTTTGCGGTGATTTTGGTTCTTCATTATGCTTTGATTTAAAAATTTTTTAAAATACCAATTCACCCCCCTCTTGATTAGCCTCAGGCTAGTTACTATGGGCTTAACATCCCTAACAAACTTTCATGTGCCATCAGAGCAGGATTCATAAAAAATAAGTTTGAAAACTTTTTAAATTTTGATCCATTGCTAACAATGGTAATTGTAATGTAACGGAAGGATATTCTATAACACGACCACCTTTGTTTGATAATTTTCCTTTTGATTTTTGGAAAACTCATATGTCTATTTTTTTACAATCGATTGACTATCGTATGTGGATGCTTATTAAAGAAGGATATTCACCATCTTCTCGTGAACTTAATGGAATTAAAACTGAAGTACCTTTTACTGAATGGACTTTTGATGAAAGAGATTTAGCACAACTTAATGCAAAGTGTTTGAACTTTTTTTTTTGTGCTTTAAAATTGAAAGATTAAATCTGTTTTTCCACTTGCACTATTGGTAAAGAAATTTGAGATAAATTGTTTATTACTTATAAATGAACTAATGAAGTTAAGCAATCCCGTGTGAACATTCTCTTATATGATTATAAACTTTTTCGTATGACACCTCATGAATCAATTTCTGATATGTATATGAGATTTACTCAGATTTTTACTTCGTTGCATGCCTTAGGAAAAGAACTCACTAATTATGAAAAAGCCAACAAAATTTTAAGATGCTTGCCTTCCTCTTTTGATACTAAAATCACTACAATTACTGAATCCAAAGATTTAAATGTTTATTCAATCAATAACTTACTTGGATCACTCATTTGTTACGAGCAAGGAGTGAATCAAAGAAATTTGGATGCAGGTTAGAAAAAGAAGGAGAAAACCATAATATTGAAGGCCAATGAAACAAATTCAAATTCTTTCAGGTCTGAAAGCGATGAAGTTGCCTTCATCACTAGGTAATTCAATAATTTTCTAAGGAAGAATCACAAGCATCATCATAATTAGGGAAAAGGTAAGGAAAACAAAAATTTTAAAGGTTCTTCTGATGTTGATTGTTTTGAATGCAGGAAGCCCGGACATGTCAGAGCTGATTGTCCTACACTTTAGGAACACTCAAGCAAAGAAAAGAATGAGGAGAAACCTAAGTTCATAAAGGATAAGAAGCGAGTCTAAAAACTTTCTAGGCAAAGTTTTGCATCTGACTCATCTAAGACTGAACCTGAAGAGGAAACAACAAACTTGTGCTTGATGACTGATTATTTTGAACAATCTGACCAAGAAGAAGTATGCCAATCAACCTATGACCAATTGCTTGAAATATCTGAGAAAAAAAAAGAATAATAAAGAAAGAATAAATAGATTATCCTGGATGATACGTGTATCAGCCAGGACGATAAGATCAAAATAGAAAAAAATTGCCGCCATAGACAATTAAGGTATTATGTATTTTTTAATAATCGACCTGGACGATATTCACAAATTATGCCTTAATTGATCAGGAAATCAAGGGAGTAATTAAGGATGATTGATACGATCATATCGTCTTGGACTATCACATGATCGACCATGATGATCTATTCAAGAACCTTAGTTACTTATGGATGATAAATATCGGCCATCTCAAATTGAGGGCGATGCTCTGGATGATTTTCCTCTGATTTGAACTGATCGGCCAGGACGATCGTAAGATCGGCCTGGATGATCAAGCCAATTTTAAATCATTAAGTTTGCATTCAGGGCGATGCTCTTGTCGATCTTCTGAGATTTGTACTGATCGGTCAGGACGATGTCCATATCGGCCTGGACGATATTGTCGGCAACTTGCAATTAATGAGCTTCTTTTTAGCTCTTCTATTTAAGAGCTCTTGTTCAATGTTTTGAACAATCTTTTTCTGCTGCCTTGACCTAAGAAGACCTTGAGGAGAGAGAGAGAGGGGGAGAGAGAGAGGATCTTGTGTGGGGATTCACAAGGGTTGCTTCAAGGATCGCTCTGCTTCTTCTTCGTCTAGAGTTTCTTGTTTGTGGAAGGGTCGGTAGAGGTAAGGATTCAGCATCTAATTATGGTTCTCTGCCAGCTTCAGGAGGAAGAAAAAGGAGATAGGTTCTTTGCCTTCCTGTGGTGGAAAAAAGGAGGTTCTTTATAAAGGCTTCTCCGCCTAGCTGTGGGGGTTAAAGGAGAGTCACGATTATAGTGCAATACTCGGAGGGCGCCTCCA
>NW_021318571.1:5033-19338 GCF_001605985.2 Dendrobium catenatum | reverse complement strand
ATAATTATGAAGATTTAATATGATTAGAAGATTAATTCTCCTATATTATTTTAAATATAATTTTGTTAGGATTATAATACAAATGATGAAGCTATTTAAATAGAAAATAATAAGATATTCATATTTCATAGAAGTTATTTTGAGATTTTGTTTTGAATATCAAAAACTTTCAAATGTAATACAAAATAAATTTGTGAAAAAAAAAAAGTTTAGCAATAAAAAATCAAGTTAATGGAAATAATCAAACTCCAAAAATCTCCATTAATCTTCAAATTTGAGATTAAAAACATTTAACTTCAATAAAATTAAAAGAGTCACAATCTTCTTAGACTCTTAGGCTTTGTTTGAGGTAATTTTTTAACTATTTTCTAAAGCAACTTTAAGTAAAAATTTTTTATACTTAGAATTTATTTTAAAAAGCAATAAGAAAGCTATCCCAAACGAATTTCAAAACCCCACAAAATTATATACAATGTACTAAGCTTGGAAGTAGTTAGGTTAGGCTTATAGGGAAGTAATTAATCAACAACGTTGTAACTAATGAAGAAAACGGCTAAGGAACTAAATAATTTATTTATATAAATCGATGGAGATTAAGCTATGGAGGTGCGAGAGGCAAATTAAGTCTGGAGCAATTAAACCTGGAGGCATTAAACCTCTAAATATGGCTCTCCGGAACTAGCAAGTAGCAGTAGCTGGCCTCAAAGTAACGTCCCTATCAGCTAATACAGACATGAATTTGGTGCAGAATTGAAGGCAGTGGAATCCTTCCCATTTAATTACTTCACCCCCCACACACCCTAAAGTCATTGCTTGCCCACCCTTCAATAATTATAGTAAGAACACCCGGCATGAATGCGTTTCCCACCTCCTTCTTTTCTTCGTTAATTTGGCAGACTTTTTTTTTTTTAATTCCAAGCTACGTATCTCTCTTCCTTCCTCGCATCTCTCAAATCATATTACACAACTTTTATACATATATAGAGAGAGATTAGAGATAGAAAGAGAATATACATAGAGAGACAGCCTCTCTCTCTCTCTCTCTCTCTCTATATATATATATATAATGGGTGAAGCTTAATCTCAAGATATACTAGAGTATTAAACAAAGATCACTTTAGGTGACAGTAATTAATGATACATATTTGAAGAGAGAAAGAGAAGAGAGAAGAGAGAGAGAGGAGAGAGGAGAGAGAAGAGAGAGAGACGACAAAGGAAGGTTTTTTTTTACTTGTAGCTAACTTAATTTTTTATATATATCATCTAAATAATTAATTTATTTCTAGGGAATCTATGTCATATGAGCGGATGTGTTTAAAATAATAAATTAGTTATAACGTGTTTGAAGAAATTCATATAAATATATAAGAATTTTTGTCGCGGTTACTGCTTGAGGTTGATAGACTATTCAAGTCGATAGGACAGTTTATCATTTTAAATGGCTGTGTTTTATTTTTATGTACATATGTTAAAAGAAATTATGCAAGTTAATAGAATATGTGCTTATGATTTTTTTTTTTTAAATCTTATGTATTGTATGAGCATTGATTTTTTGGTGAATAAAATATTGCACTATTTTAAATAAACCAAATGTATTTAGGAAGTATGTACTATTGGATGAGCAAATGTAAATTAAAAATAAGATGTTTTTAATTTTTAAGGTGTTTTGATTAATGGTTATTAAATGAACTCATGAAATTCATTTTTATGATTGGTTGATTGTAAACTAAAATAATTTTAATAATATTTGAGGTTGATGAAAGGTAAAGGCGATGGGCTCATCAATAGTAATAATAAAATGCACTTACTGCTAGACAATAATGGTGAGACATAGGTAAAAGCTAGCGTAACACAACAACATAAACATGCACAATAGTGCATCAGGAGGGTAGTGGTAAAAGAGTATGACATAGCTAGAGCTTAAGGAGCAACATAGTATGGGTTGGGTCACGCAAGGAATGATGTAGCTGTGCCATGGAGACGTTGTGCGTGGAACAACTTATAAGAGTGTTGCAAATTGAATTCATCCAATTTGAATGAATTTTAAATTCATCAAAAATAATTTTTGTGAGATATTACAAATCTTCTATAAAAATGTTGTGCATTTGCTTTACTTCAAATCATATAAAAAAATAATAAAAATTAAAACTCACACGTTTCTTTGACTTTACAGTACCCTCAATATAACAATAGCATAATTGTATGCCTACCTATTAAGAACAAAAATAAAATTTTGAATCAATTTTATACAATGAAGAGCTCTCGAAGAATTTATAACTAAGAGGATGCATTCATTTTGTGATTGGAAATCCAATTATATATAATAGGACTTTCATCTTATTGCTAATCATCACTTGTGATTACCAAAAAAGCTATAATGCTAGTTCTTTAGGGCTCATGCTCAAGTAAAAGTAATTTATAACCATCCATAAAATAGTTACAATATTTGCAAAGGAACTATTTTCTTAGGAAAATTACTTGTAACTAATTCTCAGTGTATATAAGAAGACACTATTCCATGCTGTAATCAACAAGTAAAATGGATTTCAAATGTAATAGTTGAGACTTAATTTATTCTCTCATTGCTCTATTTTCTTATTGATCTATGCTTTCTATCTGCTTACACTTTTTTATGTTATCATAGTAACAAATAACCAATTGTGCTTCTATCATATCCTTTCCTTTTAGATTTACTGCAAAGCTATTACAATAATGAAACACTCAGCTTCATCCTACATTACTCCTTAACTTACAGACTAATCGTTATTCAAGATGAGGGAGCTTGTTATACCATCTTAACAAATTTTCTTGATACCAATATCATGACCGTTAGATCAATTGAACTTTTAACTGATAATTATCCTGTAAGGAGAGCACAACTTTTAAAGCTTTTTATTACAACTAGCTTTCACATATACCTCACTAGTTTTGTCCTTTATCCCGATCCATAACGTAGAAATCATTAGATCTATCTCACCATCTAAACAAATTTCTTAACCTCATAGACTACACACAAGTTGTCAAATATCCACATTATGACTGACGAATTTCTTTATTATAAAAATAGTAGTCAAATTATATAAGAAAAATATATATAAGATTTTCTTTATTTATTAATAAAAATACTTGAGCATCATCTCTATGTGGTCTATGTTATTAAATACTAATGAGCTATGGTCTTTGAAAAAATTTTGCCTGCCGGCTTCTGCTCATGCAATGGGCGACTTGGGAGGAAGCCAGTGGCTAGGGAACAAGCTTCCTTCTGATTTTTATTTAAAAAAGAATTTGTCCTAGCATGTACGTTAGCGATGAAGTAAATTTTATATAAATAAAAAATAAATAATTCTACGTGAGAGCTGCACGCGTAATAATCGCTCCTGGTTTGGAGTCACATACATTAACGGTACTGAAGAGAACTGAAAGCGACCCATCGTGTTTCAAGTTGCTCCGGACATTGAGATATCTCATGGAATCGTGTCCAGGGACCCGCTATTGATCCGACATTCAGAAACGCACAATCTCCTATGGCCATTAACACTCCTCTCTCCTCTCATTAATGCCTCAATTTAACTCCAGCAGGTCATGTATTTGGACAGTCGACAGGACTACCTCTCTCTCTTTCTATCTCCATCTCTATCTCTATCTCCTTCATTTCTCTCTCTTCACAAACTTATCATACTTCTTTCGTGGTGGTATTGAATGAGAAATGAATGAAGCTATTGAGTTGATGATGTGGTTATGATGATGATGATGTGGGTGTCTCTACAGAAAGAGTCTACTACTAAAGGTTGAGAGAGACCCACCTAGCCACTGCCTATTTAAAATCCCTCATTTGTTTTTTATCCCCTCATCACCATTTATTGTCTTCTATATCTAGCCTAATTAATTGATTAGGGATCGAGGTGGACTATCGAAGAAACCCATCACATATTGTCATTTGTCCTCTCTCTCTCCCTCTATTTGTATCTTTCTCTCTCTATGTAGTTCATACATTATCTCTATTGGAGTAGCAATAATCAATAAAGTTTTCTTTTAATGTGACTATATATTAAGTTTTTTCACTTTTTTTCTATATTAATTATGAGTAAAAATAATAGTTTTAGTTGCATTTTCTTGTCATGATCATATCTTTTGAAGAATTATCGCAATTATGATTTGGCTAAAAATTTAATTATAGTTTCATAAAAATAGATTTAATTATCACATTTTTTTACTATTTTTTGCAACTTTTTTTTGTTATTTTCAAAAAAAATTTGCACTGAAAAATAACTTTAAAAGAAATCTAAATAGAGATTTTAGTTACGAATATCACATTCTTGATAAAAAAAAAGTATTATTAAAAAAATCATTTTTTTGAAATTGATGAGCATTAAAAATATAAATTTATATAAGTGATACTCGAACATATATAAAATCTTAAAAATAATGTTTAAATTTTGAAATTTTAACAAATTATTTGGAACTTATGAAAAAAGAATTGTTTTTATATAAAAACTTTAAAGCAGGGTAGAAATGAATGAAGAAATTAATGAGGTTCGGTATTTATGTAAATAATTTTCTGCCTTTGGAAATACCATGGTGAGTAGCTAGTAATCGAGCCGTTGGAAAGCAAAATTTTACTGCTGGACTTCAAACTATTGACAACTAGGGCATCTCACCTCCTGCATTCCTTTACTAATCTTAGCTAGCTTCTAGATGAAATTAATTTTTTTGAGCCTTTTCAATATTTTTTAATTATTTTATAGAGCAAATTTTTAGCACAAAATTTTTGTAAAAGCAATAAAATAATGATAAAAAATGTCTATTTATAAAATTATACTCAAAATAAAAGAATTAAACAATTAATTTATATTTTTGTGTGCTGCTATTAAATTATTAAAATTTTGATTAAATATTAAGAAAATTTAATTCATTTATATTGATGTTAAGAATATATATATTTTAATAATTTTATAAATATGGATAGTTATATTATAATTTCTAAATAGAAAATATCTTACTATACTATTTAGAGCAAGAAAAGTTTCTTCAGAGAGGCTTCTATCTGATATAGACAACACAGAAGAAAAGGAGAGCATAAAGGCTCAATTCATAGGTTTCAATTTCCATTTGTAGTTATTTTTTCCAATATAAAGGGATTTAATTTGTCCTTTTTTGTTGGAACGTTTAGGAGATTCGAGCGCGGATGAGACGTGAGGAATTTCTTCCGTCGACCGTCCAGTCACAGTCCCAATCTCTAATTTGTCCTTTCATGCTTGATAAACTATGATCTACATGAGAATGATACAGTTTCTTGCTGACCGTTTGGTTGATCGGAGTTTGAAATATCCTCAAATAAATGAAGATCTTTGGGAGCTGACATCAAAATAGAAACCTACATTGTAATGACTATTGAGTAATAGAAACCTAATAAGGAAAATTATATGATTTATCCTGCTCTCTTGCATAGTATTTCATCCATCAAACAGAAGATAATATTCCCTATTACATGAGCCATATGTGTTGAGATATGTGCCAAGACTGTTTCTACTGATGAGAAAGATTTAGAGCCATGGAGATATAGAATCCTGAATCCAAGCCCCCACACAAGAGGCTGCTCTCTTTGGGCAAGTATTTCTCATTATTTTATGAAAGATAAGACCCCACTGAATTTCTTTGCATCAGAAACGTAGGGTTCAGATTTCCTGGTGGACATTCAGGTTAAGCTAGGCTAGGGTGGATGCTTGGCATGATATGGCTAGTGGAAAAGGATCAATCAAGACTTTCCTTTTACTTAGCAACAGAAAACGCAACGTAAGTGAAGACTGCCTAAGCTCTAGCAAATCGATCCTTTGATCTCTAGGTTTACATTTCTACTTGTTGCGTCCTGGAATATTCGTGGCAGTAGAGAAATATAAAGTTTAATGTCTTAGCATTGTACGAAAATCTGGCTCGCAATCAAATAAGAGAGATAGAGAGTGTGTAGCATTCATATGCGACACTAAGATTTTTACGTAGAAAACCCCTAAAAAGGGGGAAAAACTATAGGACATTGCCCAGTTTAAATGAATCTACTAGTATTATAGTATATTACAAATGAGGTCCTTCCTCAGGGGAAGGCCTTAGCTTGATGTACATTTTATAGAGTACATTACATGATGAGAATACAAAGTATCACCGTTGATGTGTTTGCTTGGTCTGAATGACTGTAGTCAGTGGACGACGTAAGTAAGAAGGACCGTAGTTGGTGGGCGACGTAAGTCGGAAGGACCGTAGTTGGTGGGCGATGGAGATTAGAAGGACTGTAGTCGACGGGCGACGTAAATCAGAAGGATCATAGTTGGCGGGCGATGGTGTCGAAAGCACTGTAGTCGGCGGGTGACGTAACTTAGAAGAACAATAGTCGGCGGGTGACGGAAGACTAAAATGGCTTTAAAACTGCCAAAATTGAATCTGGAAAGTTGAAAAACGGTCTCGGTGACTCCAAAAAAGTTTGATTTGGCCTTTCCGGGGCGAAAATTGGACCCAGCCCAGAATAGAGTCGGAAACTTCAAAAATTATGGAATCACATAAACTCCAATTTAAGCAAACTTATAGTCAAGCTGAGCATCTCGGAAATACAAACCCAACGACATGAAATTCGACTCAATATAAGCCCAAATGAGTCCAAATCAAGGACCTGAAGTGCTGTTGGAAAGTTCGAACCACAATTTGAGTTGCCAAACGGTTTCCAAAAATGACGTGCTTATAGTCAAATCGAGCGGCTCAACGAGTCAAATCCAACGAGCTCAAGATCACTGAATTCTGATATCATTAAGCCCTTCAAATGCCTGACAAACGATCCACAATCAAATGATTCAATATCGGTCGTCCATCCGATCACTCCCTATTTACCCCTAATCTCTCACCTATTTACAAGCTATGCCACTCTAGAATATCTATAAATAGACTCCTCATTTATCATGAAAGGGAACCCAAGCAAGAAGCAAGAAGCCAGAAGAAGGAAGAAGAAGAGAAGGAGAAGAGAAGGAAATGAGGGAATAACTCCTCGACCATCGCTAGAGTTCCGCCCGACGATGGAATTCTGCCGAACTTCTGAACAACGTCGGAGTTCTGCTCAACACCGGAATTCTTCCTGGCCTCAAAGTGACGTGGGAATTCCGCTCGACTTCCAAGTAATGTCGAAGTTTCACAAGAACTCCAAGTAACATCGGAGTTCTCCCCGAATATCATCTAACGTCGGAGTTCTCCTCAGCCACGTACCAACTGTCGTCGGACTTCTACCCGACGTCGAACCTCTGCTCTTCGCCAAAATTTTACCTGATGCTAGACTTCTGCCAATTGTCGGACTTTAATCAGACATCTATCTGATGTTAAATTTCTGCCCATTGATATCTTCTACCAGACGCCGTCTTTCTGACATCCGTCGTCAGACTTCAGTCCTTCCGACCTCCGTCGCCCGTCGACTACGGTCCTTCAGACTTACGTCACGCGCCCACCCACTACAGTCCTTTTGACCTCTATCGTCTGCCCACTACGGTCCTTCAGACTTACGTCGCCCGCCGACTACGTACAGTCCTTCCGACCTCCGTCGTTCACCGACTACTGTCCTTCAGACTTACGTCACTCTCTAACTACAGTCCTTCTGACTTATGTCGTCTACCGACTACAGTCCTTCCGAACTCCGTCGCCCATCGACTACGGTCCTTCCGACTTACGTCTCATACCGACTACAGTCCTTCAGACCAAACTAACACATGCATCAACATTGATGTTTTGTATTCTCACTATGTAATGTACTCTATAATATGTACATCAAGCTAAGGCCTTCCCCCAAGGAAGGACCTCATTTGTAATCAACTACAATACTAGTTGATTCATTTATACTGGGCCAGGCCCCGTGATTTTTTCCCCTTTTTCAGGGGTTTTCCACGTAAAAAACTTGGTGTCTCTAGTGAATGATGCACTCTCTCTTATCTGATTGCGTGTCAGATTTTCGTACAACGCTAAGACGTTAAACTTTATATTTTTCTACCGCCGCGAATACTCCAGGACGCAACACTACTATACGCCTTGAGCTGATGAAACAGTAAGGTGAACTTACATGGTTAATCCTAGTCATTCTCATATTACATTCCTAGCTAGGCATTTATCTACTCTAATGTTTCTTGTTTGTGTTCTACAAATTAATCACTTTAATTTTATGCATTTTGTTTTGTGATTTAGGGTTCTTTTGGGACAGCTTTTTTATTATTTTTTAAAATAATTTTTATACTAAAAAGTTACTTTAAGAACCAGCAAGAAAGTCATCCCAAACGAAGCCTCAATACGACATTCTAGTGTTGATGATGTTAGAAAATATATGGGTGTGTGTGTGTATGAGAAGAATGGATATATCTAAATGCAAAAAGTTTTAATTACGGGTGTCAATTCGGGTCAACGAGTCGGGTTCGGGTCGAATCTGGAACTGACCTGGCATTGTTCGAGTCAACTTGACCCGACCCGTTTTTAAAAACGTGTCAGGTTTCTTTACCCGAACCCGACTCGATTCGGGTTCGCGGGTCAACCCGACCTGACACGAATATCTCGACCTAAAATTGCTAGTTTTCAGATCAAAATCGGGTAAAAAACGGGTCAATCTCGGGTTTCCAAGTCAAATAGGAGTTTTCGTATCAATTTCGGGTTGCTGGGTCAACTCGAACCCGACCCGATTTTTAAAACTGGTTGATTTGTTGAACCCGAACCCAACCCGTTTCGGGTCCGGGTTGACCCTAACCCGGATTTTTCTGGGCCGGGTTCGGATCGTGTTTCGGGTCGTGTCAAAAATTGACACCCCTAATTTGAATGACATCAGATGATCCTAGAGTTATCTTGGGATGGTGTACTGGTAGCATAAACTCAACAGTATTTAGAAAGGGAAATCATACAATATTTTTGAAAACTATGTAACAACATGTATATTTGAAAAAAAAAATCTCGAAACAACACAACCTTTTATAATAATGTTGATATATCACAAAAATTATCTTGATCGGGCACACATCTCGAGGCATATTTATGCAAGAAACTTAAAAAATTAAAATAAGAATCATTGAGGCTTTAATTAAACAAATTTATATTCGAATTGAATATCTCAATGAGACGAACTTAAAGACATCCAAATCAATCCAATTCGAGCCCAAATCAAGGGTCAACCAAGACATATTTGGAGGGTTCAAAACATTAATTGGATAATCAAATGATCGTTGAATATGACATGCTTATAGTCAAATCAAGCGGCTCTCATTCTTCACATAAGAGGGGAGGATAAAGAAGGGAGGAGAAGGAAAGAATTTAGGAGTTTGCTTGCCACCGACCACCGTCGGAGTTCTTCCCAACCATCGATGGACTTCCGCTCGTTTGTCGATCTCCGCTGAAGTTCTTCGTGGCCACCGCCGGCGCCGAACTTCCACCCATTCGTCGACCACCGCCGGATTTCTTTCAGGCCACTGCCGAACTTTCACCATTTCGTCGACCATCGCCGAACTTCTGACATCAACCACCACCATACATGAGTAAATCAATGACTCTACAGTGTAAATAAATAAATAAATAGCATAGCAGACAGATTTTCTGTAAAATAAAAGGAAAAGTATAGTCATTACAGACAAATCCATTTATCTCCTGCTATTTGAGCAAAATGTTAATCAATTACTCCATAGTTCCAGAACGGTCATCACATTCATTTCTCAAGGAATCATCTCCTTCTTCTCCATTATTCCAAGCTTTCGTCTCTTACGATTGTTTCTTCTATTTGTTCGTTCTTAACATAATCATTACCGCAATGTAATAATGAACTATAAAACTTTAATTACTCACTCACTTTTAGATTTTATGTGCCATATGATGAGTTTGTAAGCTATAATTTTATAGGTCAGAGAAGCAGTGGTTGTTTAAATAAAATAAAATAAAATTGTCTTCTGCTGTTGCATTAATGGTGACTCTATCATCAACTCTTAATATTATTTGCAAAGGCTGAAACCTGTAATATCACTAAAGGTCTTATTAATTACATACTGCCATCTCAATACATCACCAAATTTATTATAAAGTTAGATGTCAATGATTACTAGTGTTTAATAAAGTTATTGTCTTTATTTTCAGAAATAATCAAAGGCAGTCACAGATGATTATTTTTGTAAAGTAAAAGTTTGATTTCATATTTTCATGAATGATTTTATAATTTGATAAGATATTTTAAGAAATTAAACTCAAGAGAAAGCAAGGCAGGTTTTTCTTTGATGATAAAATAAGAATTTGTTTGAGATAGCTATAGCATTTTCTTATATATTTCACATCATCTATTTTCATCATATAGAAGCGCCACGTATCTTTTTTTATTTTTTAAAAAACAAAACCACATCTTCTAATTGGTCAATTACAAGTACAATATGGCTTTAATCTAGAAAGAGTTTATGTGATGGAATATTGCATTTAGCCCCACATAATGTTTATAATTAACTTGAAACTTTCTAATTATTTGTAATAATCACAATTTTAATGTTTAGTTTTAAAATTACATTTTGTAAAATATTTACTTTGGGCCCAAAATTCTTGTACTATAGTTTGGACTTTTAATATTATAATATTATTTTAGTAGGCCATTTTATATTTTAGGCGACTTTAACAAAATTGAAGGTTTTAGAGTTTTAGTGCATGAATGATTGAATGAATACACATAAGAATCGATATCCCCAATAGGCTCATCATAAATGGTCAAATCTAGTGTGAGATCTAATAAGTTATAGTAAAGTGTAATTCTCAACTTATTTATGTGTCTTTTGGTATATTGATTCAATTTATATTAAAAAATCAAATTTAAGAATGCTTATGTTAGAATACTCTTACAAAATGTTACCTTTTAGAAACTTACTCAAAGTGGATAAAATAATGAGACATGTTCAACCAAATTGGGCAAAAATGTACTCAATGAATTAAGATTTAGGTTTTAATAAATAGTATCACACAATAACTAGCTGTTATTTAAATATTTGGTTGTAGAGTAGAAATCAACTCCTTCAATAGTACAAATGCTAGATTGAGAGAAGAAAAAGAAAATAAATCTCATTTAGGCTCTGTTTGGGATAGCTTTTGGCCGCTGCTTGTTCATTGTATTAAAAAAAAATAAAGCTATTTTAGAAAACAGTAAGAAAGCTATCTCAAATGAAAGCTTATTCATATATGAGGCTATGTTACTGAATAAGAAACAGGATAAGATGCGGAGGATACGAATGAAAGGGTTGTTGATAATGATAAATAAGATTGATACATCATCAAAAAATTATCTTGATCGGGCACGATCACGAATCTCGAGGCAGAATCAACTAGGAACTTCCAAAATTAAAATTGGGATCATTTAAACTACAATTTAAAAAAACTTATAGTCAAATTGAACGTCTTGAAAATACAAACACAACGACACCAAATTTGACTGAATCCGAGCCCAAATGGGTCCAAATCAAGGACCCGAAGTGCTGCTGGAAGGTTCAAACCATAATTTGATTGAATTACTAAACAGTTTTCAAACATGATATGCTTATAGTCAAATCGAGAGGCGCGACGAGGTGAATCTAACAAGCCCAAGATCGCAAAATTATGATATCATTAAAACATTCAAATGCTTAATAAACAATCCACAATCAAGGGATTCAACATTGGTCATCCATCCAAACCACACCCAATTTACCCTTGATCTTTCTCCTATTTACAGGCCATGCCACTCTTATAAATATATAAATAGACCCATCACTTCTCATGGAGTGTTACCCAAGTCAAAGGAAACAAGAGAGAGATCGGAGATCGCTCTTGCCTTCTTGCCTCCTCGACCACCGCTCGGAGTTCTGTCAGACCATTGCCTGACGCCAGAGTTCCGCCTGAAACCATTCTTCCGCTGGACCACCTAGTGACGCTGGACTTTCATCCCCGTTTGTCACTAAACTACAACCATATGTTTGACATTTGTAATCTGATCGTCCTAAAGGACGAGTCAGCCCATTGTACTTAATTCAAATTCTAGTTGAATCATTTTCAACTGGGCTATCACTACTAAAAATCTGAACTTTTCACACCGATTGTTAGAAGCGGTTTTAAAACCGCTTCTAAAAATCGGTAAAGCTATTTTTGAAAACAGTAAGAAAGCTATCTCAAATCAAATGAAAGCTTATTCATATATGAGGCTCTGGCTATGTTACTGAATAAGAAACAAGATAAGATGCGGAGGATACGATGAAAGGGTTATTGATAAGATTGATAAATAAGATTGAGGATACGATAAGGATAAATAAGATTGATACATCATCAAAAAATTATCTTGATCGGGCACGATCACGAATCTCGAGGCAGAATCAAGTTGTAAATTTCCAAAATTAAAATTGGGATAATTTGAACTACAATTTCAACAAACTTATATTCGAATTGAACGTCTTGAAAATACAAACACAATGACACCAAATTCGACTCAATCCGAGTCCAAATGGGTCCAAATCAAGGACCCGAAGCGCTGCTGGAAGTTCAAACCATAATTTGAATTATCAAACGGTTTTCAAACATGACATGCTTATAGTCAAATCGAGCGGCGCGACGAGGCGAATCTAACAAACTCAAGATCGCAAAAATATGATATCATTAAGACATTCAAATTCTTAGTAAACAATCCACAATCAAGGGATTCAACATCGGTTATCCATCCAAACCACTCACAATTTACCCTTGATATTTCTCTTATTTACAGGCCATGCCACTCTTAGAAATATATAAATAGATCCATCACTACTCATGGAATGGGACCCAAGTCAAAGGAAACAAGAGAGAGATCGGAGATCTCTCTTGCCTTCTTGCCTCCTCGACCACCGCTCGGAGTTATGTCAGACCACCGTCTGACGCCGGAGTTCCGCCTGACACCGTTCTTCCGCTGGACCACCTAGTGACGCTGGACTTTCATCCCCGTTTGTCACTAAACTACAACCATATGTTTGATATTTGTAATCTGATCGCCCTAAAGGACGAGTCAGCCCATTGTACTTAATTCAAATTCTAGTTGAAATTGGTAGCGGTTTTAGAACCGCTGCAAAGAAAATAGCTGCGGTTAAAACCACCACGATAGCTCAAAATTTGTGCTGCGATTACCTTATTTTTTGGTAGTGTATGCCCCGTAGTTTTTCCCTTTCAAGGTTTTTCCACATAAAAAATCTTGTGTTCTCCGTGTGTGAATTGGATATCTGTACAACTCTAAGACGTAGAACTATAACTCTATCTCCGCGTATATTCTATCACGCAACAAAGATAATAAATTAGAAGATGGCATCAATAAAGTGCATGGCTACTTGATCATTTATCATTGTTAAACTAGAACAAATATTAATAGCTATCAATGTATTTGATTCCCCTGTTCTCTTATTATATTATATTTATGTTGATCAATTCCTATTTAAAAAAGAAAATCCAAATATTGCTTTGGGTTTTCTGGTTTTGGTTTGAATGGGAGGGCCTGGAGGGGTTGTTGTTGTGGTTGGTGTTGTGGTGGCAATTTCTGGTACCTGTTCGGTATGTTGCTGGTTTCTTTTGTTCTTACTATGATTTGGACCATTAAGGATTATATCGGTATTTCTAATTATGCTCTCTTATACCCAACTAATACTTCTTTTTGGAGTTTTCGTGTGAGTTTTGAGTTATGCAATTTCTTTTTCTGGTATATCTCTTTTATAACTTCTTTGCTGGTCAGAGGGTTGTTGATGGGAATTATGTGATCTGTAATGGTTGGGCTTTGTGCTGCTATGGCTGTAGTAGGAATTCGTTTTTTTGGTAAGAAGACCTTTTTGAGTAAGGATGTTAGTCTTGCTTATCATGTCATTTTTTGGTGTAATTGTGACGTTACGGGGTACTTACCGACTTTTACCAACTATATTTTTTTCTCACCGTTTTTTGGAGTATTCCTTGCAGGTATATTAATGTTATTCGTGTGACAAGCTTCAATGATCGCAAGGTATTCTTAGTTTGTTTTTCGTTTTTCTTTTTCCGCTATTTTCAGTTATTTTACAGGAAGAATGTGCTGAAGAGGATTCTACTGCTCTTCCTTTTTTGGGCGTTGTTGTCTTACAGCCCGAGTTCTTTTTGTAATCATAGTAAAAGGATCCATCGGCTCTTAGGTTTTTTATTTTCTTTTTTGATTGTAGCTCTTTGGAGCATTAGCGAGCTGGAGGAGCCTTCTAAGGACTCTGTAACCGATTTTTTGGATATTAACGCGTAGGCCCATTAGTGGGTTTTAACAAAAAAAAAAACAAGGGCAAAT
>NW_021318571.1:0-1171 GCF_001605985.2 Dendrobium catenatum | reverse complement strand
TATATTTATTCAAGAGCAGAAGCCAACTTATTATTCAATCTTTCACGGACAAATCGAATCTATAAGCATGCATGCTGTAACAGTAAAAAGCCATAGTTCAATACTCTGACCACACTGCACGTAAGATCTAAAAGCCAGCAAAGATATTTAAGTCACATATACAGTTCAATAGTTGATAACTGTATACTATATTTCAATGGTGGAGTGAGCTATAAAGTATAAAGGAACAAGAATAAGAGACAATCATAAGAGACAAAGGCTCACAGTAGTGGAGAGGAAAACGTGGTTTCAGCAGGAGTAAATTAAATGTGATGACGTACAGTTCAGAAACTTTTGAAGGGATTGATCATAAGGAAGAAGAAGATGAAGTTTTATCACTGTTCAGGATTAGTGATGATAAATGATCGGGCTTCTACTGTATTAATGTTGGCTTCTCTTCGTTTACTGTTAAGGGCTATAAATGCTTATATGTTTTTTCTTCTTTGTTATTCTGCAAAAAAAAGGTACAAATGATGGTTATATTTGAGAGTTTAATAGTTTTTGTTTTGTATTATGAATGTACGCAATCTTCCAAGCATTTACTACAAATTGCTATAATACTTTTTATTGTTTTTTTATTTTTAAAATTTGTGATTAAGGATCACATTATAGTGAGTTGTGTTTTTTTATTTGAATAAAATTATTTTGTGACAATTTTTATTTTTAATGACACTGTTTTTAGTAATATAATTATTGAGTTGAAGCTTAAAATATAAATGACTAAAAATGTGGTTTTTAGACATATTCTTATAAGTATTGTGATTAAAATTTTTAATCACATCATCAATAATCTCACTTTTTAAAAATATTCTAACTAAAAATATGTTGCAAGAGGTATTGTATTTTTTAAAAAATCCTTTACAAACCACATTTCTAAAAATTATGTTATTAAGAAAAAAAAATTCCTATGTTGATCAAATACTTGTGACTAAAATGGAAACTAATATATTTGTATTCATCAGCTTAAAATTTTTAGATAGTGAGTAAATTCTTCAGCACTAGTTATTCGTCATTCTCAAATAAAATGATTTTAATATTTTCATTCTTTATGCATTAAGAGTCGCCTTAGATGGTTTGGTCACATAAAACGGCGTCCTTCCAATGACCCGATTAGGAGAGTAGAGGTATTAGA
>NW_021318570.1:9941-13949 GCF_001605985.2 Dendrobium catenatum | reverse complement strand
TTGAGGCTATTTTGAAGCAAATTACGCAAAGGCGCGCCTCGAGGTGCGCCTCAGATTGCGCAATTTTAAACTATGATGCTAATCATACAATTCTTTTTGTTACAAGTATGATGTATATATTATGTACATCATACCAGATGCATTAGTCATCTTGAAAATATATTACGTGAAATGCACAAAAAATATAGTGATATTTGAAAGAAACGAAATATCCACATGTGCTCCGACCTTTGTTTTTGAACTCCTAATTCAAAGGTCCAAGAATGCTGCGCGGGTCAAATATTCAAGTTTCATCCTCTTCCTTGAAAAGACTGGAGTTGACATGACTTGGATTAACAAATGAATACCTAATCATAAATCAATTATTTCTCTCAAATGATGTCGTGTTGAATGTTTATCTCAACCGGAGGAGACTTTACCCTTTCAAATGACTCCAAATTTTGTCAAGAGAACTATGTAACAAGAGAGATCTTTTGGGCTAGTGCTAATAGATAGCAAGTTTTCTCTCCCAAAATGTCAATAACCATAAAGGAGTAACACAACTTCAATGGTTAACAAAAGAAAAGAAAGTAAAAATTAATAAAATAGAGACTTCAACAGAACTAACTCAAAATCTAGATAAGCCAGTGAAATTAGTTATTATTTTAAGCATAGCCAGATACAAGTGCATGATTACTAGTTAGATTGCAAATAGAAGTAACAAAAAAAAAGACATTGGAGGTAATTTCTTATGGGTTTTATAGGTTAATATATAAAAGTTTTGTTGAAAATAGAGACCATTTAGGACATCATGAAATTTAGATGAGATTTTATATGCATAAAAATAATAAATTTATATATATAATAATTTTTTTCTATTTTTTTTTAATGATCTCAATTAATATAATTAGTTTAAGTATTTTTAAAGTAGGTTATGCATATGTTTATGTTTAGCAACTAAGATGGTGATTATAAATAGTTTCATTACCCTGCATTATTTAAATAGAAGTTAATAAATTAAATAGTTATTAATTTCTTTTGATAATGAAAATTTTTATTTGAAAGAGACATGCATACTACAACTAGCCTTTATCCTAATATGTAGGGTCGATTACATGAATCCTTTTTCTCCATTGTGTTCTATTAAGAGTCAATGACGATAATAATATTGAAGGTATGCATTATTTAAATGGCCATAATGATTTTATCATATGTTATTACTTTTGTATGTTTAGTAGATATTGAAGTAAGTTTCTGAAATAATTTAATGTAATTCTCTTGTATTATTAAATGTAGAAGCAAATATATAGTTATTAACATTCTAAAACATGAAGAAAATCATTTTGGATGCAATAATAAATTAATTTTATATATTTCAAATAGAAAATAGTACAATGAGTCAACAAATAGCATATTGAGTTCCAGTTTTCGATGGTTGACTAACCATAAACAAAGACTTTACCCATAATAGTGGGGGGACTGCCCAAAACAATTTGTAGAACTCACTATGTTTAAGGAACTTGCAAAGACAATTCCTCAATCATTAAACTATGATAGTTTGAGATTTACAGATAGCCTGGTTTGAAGAACATTCAACTTACCTATATTACCAGCAAAAACTGCCCAATACAAGTTCCATAATTCACCATGTTTGAAGAACTTGAAGGAGAATTCTTTAATCATTAAACTATAATAATTTGAGGTTTACAGATAAATAAGATTATCGGTATCTAGTAAGTGGTAGATTTATTTTGACACTAACAAGTGATGACGGTATAATGAAGTAAATGCCGTTGAAGCTGCTGTTATTGAAGAGCTAAGCAAAGGTTGAGTTGGAATATATCAAGATGGAACATCTGTGAATGGTATGGATTCTGATCAAGAATTACCTTTAGACGGAAATGCAATTAGATACAATGGGAATAAAAACTGAAGGAAAATCAATGAGGTTCTGTCTGTTTTGCAAGAGGTTGCGGGTTCTGAAAATCTCAATAGCAAGGCAGAATTTTGTGGAAATGATTCTGTTTTAATACCAGAAAATGAAATTACGGTGGAAAGGAATGTTGCAAGGGTAGACGCTGATTTCATATTGAATAATGAGGATTCTCCAATTTCAAAAAAGTTGGAGAAGGTGGAGATTTCCATAATTCCGCCTATGGAGGTAAATTTTGAAGATTTCAGAGTTGTTGAAGGTAATCCAACAGTTTCTATTCAGGAAAAATATAGATTTGAGATCACTCATCCCAATCAAGATGTTTCTAAGAGTTCTAAATCTTTGAATTTTTTTAATAGTAATAAGATAACAAGTACGGTTAGTGTTAAAAAAAACACTAAACAACTTAAATTCTAAGGACCTATTGAGGAAATTCCTAAAAAAAGAAAAGTTGATTGTAATTTCAGAGCAGTTGGGGATTCTTTCGGTGCTTGAAGATAGAGCTTTTGTTCAAGAAGGATATAATAATTCTTGATGTGAATAATGTCCTTTGCATTCGGAAATGGTATAATTCTGTTTCAGATGATGGGAAACCTTTTCCTAAGGATTCAACTGATGGCAGTCGTTTAGTTAAGAGATGCCTACTTGAAGCTTGCTAAGGCATTTTTCTGTTTTATGATGTTCTGGTTTTTTACTTCTTAGTCAATTTGTGTAGTTTTTTTTATTTTGTTTTAGTTTTATATTTGTTTTATGAAATTAGAGTAATTGTTTATGGGATCGATACTAGCTATTATTTTTTAACCGGTTGGGAATTCTAGGATGCTAATCAACCTTTTAGGTTGTTTTATTTTTGGTATCCCCTCCACCCCAAGGGTTTTAAAATAATAAGCAGTGAGTCTCATTTCAATTATGATAATTTTATTTTAACAAATATGCTCTTCAATAAGTTTCCTTTCCCTTTTGGATTAGGAACTCTTAGTTTTTTTTTTTTTTAATTCTAGTTTGTATTAGGGGTTTCTTTTCTTGCTTTTAATGCAATTTGCATTTCTTCAAAAAAAAAATGATGGAGTTTATCATGTAGCATTAATCATGACATGTCAGCACACATTTATAATGTCTTTTGAAATTGCACCAATTCAAAATGATAAGCACAACATATACTATATCCCATTGCAACCTACAATCATAAGTTCTATCGATCATACAGTTGAAAATAACATGTATTATAAATAATAATGATGAAGTACACACAAATTTATCAATTAGTACCATTAAGTAGATAATAATTTTACATTTTAAATTTTGAGTAAAACATTGATTTTTTTTGTTTAATAAAATTAACTTCCCTATACAATTGTTGTTGGATCCATATGGGGCCGAAAGCTCCACAATAATTTCACAAAGAAACTAAACCTTTGGTTAATGATCTACCAACCCACATGCATATAATGGTTCCAGTGATATACTCAGCAAACTATTGTGAAAAATGGATGAGATGGGTACTATAAGTTTGGAGTGATTATTCATTACATGACAATTTTTTAGATTTTATAATTTTTTTTTGTATTTTTATGAAGATTTGAGCTCGAAATAATTTGCTTAAAATTTTAAGGGCATTTTGATAATAGTATCTCCTCTAGTCAAAATTTATTGTCAATATGGCATGACTGGGGACAAGATACTCTTTAATGCATAAACTATCATTTCATGACCTTTATCAATTCTAATATTCACAGAGGAATGGGCTCAAGATATTTATTAGCTTATTGACCTGGTCGAATCTATTTGCTAGCTTGTAGAGGATCTAATGCAGGACAAAATTATGTATTAAAATGACATTTAAGTTTAGTTACCCCAATATGTGGTTTTTATCACGTATTGTATTTATGGTCGAGGCTTACATAGATGTGTGCAATTGGTCGGTTTAGATGATTCAATTTGCAAATTAGCTAAACCTATTTATTTCAATTGTAAATTTTAGAAAGTTGGAACGACCAAACTATTTTCCAAATCGAACTAAATTGAACCAAATTTTAGCTTGGTTTATTAGGTTCAATTTTGGATTAACCAAAATATAAATATTAATAATAATGAAT
>NW_021318570.1:0-3838 GCF_001605985.2 Dendrobium catenatum | reverse complement strand
TATATATAAGGAGAGAGAGAGAGAGAGAGTAGGATCAAAATGGCCCCTTAACTCTTTGTGAGGGATCAAATTAATCTCTAACTATTTTGAGGGACCAATTTGGTCTCTCAACCCCTCCAAATGGGATATTTTTAGTCCAGTCATCTAATGGTAGAGTTGATGGTGCTAAGTATGAGGGTAATTTAGTCTTAATAATTATACATAATTTTTTTACCTATTCTCCAATGTTCGTTGCTCTTCGTCTTCGCCTCCTTCGCATGACGGGTTGAGTTTTGAATGACTAGCTAAATAACTTCTTCGCCGGCATTCCTTGTTGGATCCGAAATCATACTTCGCTATTCGTCTGTTTGAACGGAAGTAACAACGACGACGGGAGCTTGCTCGTTGTGAAAGTAGCCTTCTTTCTTTTGTTTGTACGCTTCTTCTGCCAAATCGACTGCGATTGGAAGTTATGACGACGACGGGAGCTTGCTCGTTACGAAGGTAGTCATCTTTCTTCCTTTCGCATGCTTCTTCGACCAAATCGACTGCAATTGGAAGTAACAGCGATGATGGGGCTTTCTTCTTGCGTAGGTAGCCATCTTTCTTCAACTCACGTGCTTCTTCTTTACTTGTTCCGATAATACCCTCATGCCCATCTCACTTTTACATTTAAAATTGACGGCATGACCAAAATAGTCCCATTTGGAGGAGTTGAGGGATCAAAATTGGTCCCTCAAAATAGTCCCTATAACTTTTATTTGGTCCGGTCACCTGACGTAGCTCTACGTTCGGATGCCAGTAAAATAGTGTCACATGTTCTCACTATTTACCGCGCGGCCCGACAACCCCGACCCGGAATGGAGACGGGATTGCTATGTTCGCGTGTTGCTAGGTATTGCTCGGTATTGGTCGATTTTGCTCGGCAATAATGAGAAATACCATTCTGTGAACACTAATACCGAGCAATACCGAGAAATACCGAGCAATACCGAGTTTTTCTTGGTATTGCTCGGTATTTCTCGGTATTGGTTTTCACAGAGCGATATTTTTCATTATTGCCAAGCAATACCTAGCAATACCGAGAGCAATGCCGAGCAATACGCGAACATAGCAATCACGGGTCAAGTCGTCGGGCCGCGCGGTATTGAGTAAAACCACGTGGCGACATATTATTGGCGTCCGAACGTAGAGCTACGTCAGGTCACCTGACCTAATAATTGTTCCAACTAAAGACCAAATGAATTCAATGTTTATTTTTGTAGTGGTTTGTTTAAATAGCATCTACACAATACATCAATCTTCTATTTCATTTATCTTTGACTTGCCGTTATTTTTTGTCAACATCTTGTTTATATTCTCTTTAATATTTATTGATTCACCTCTTTTTTTATGATATTATGTGACAATATTGATTAAAGTTTGAGGTGGATCATGAAAAATTTGTTTTAGGTCATGAGAAAATTTTATCGCATTTTTTTGTTTCACAAAAAAAGATTCTCAATAGTCAATCAACACTCATACTCATTAGTTTTATGACATTTAAATCTATTAGCTTGTCACATTTTTTCACATAGCTTTTGCTTTAAGTCAATTCAACATTCAATTCCTCAAAGTTTCATTCAAACTTTTTAACCTAATATCAATTTAATTTTTTATTTCTTGTTTATATATACCTACACTTGACACCATTCTTTTCACAACTATCCATATGAAAGGCTCAAGGATTTTCTTTCTTTGATATCTAAGTTAGAGTCATAACAAGTGTTTATGTAGAACTTAATATTATGTTAGTGAATATCTTGATAATTTTTTTTAAAATCTATTAGAATATTATTTGTGTTATATCAATGAAAAGCCAAACAAACTAAATTATTAATGAACAAATTTAACCCTTCAAAGTGTTGTACTTAAAGAATTCATGACGTCAACACCATTTTGGTGGATAACTACTTAATAAAAGTTTTTTTTTTTTTTTTGGATTGTTGTTGTAGAAATTTTAAGATTTCCATTAAAAAATATCAATGACTTAAAGCAGCTATAAAAACTTAAGCGGTTAATAAAAGATGAATAATCAAAAGTTGATAGTATAGAGGTTCAAAAAAGAACATGCAATTTTGAAACATGATAGGATATAAGTGTATAGGGAAGATTAGTGCATGGATAGATAATATAGACTTAAATATATAGCATGAAGATATGTGCTCGTTAAAATAAAAAATTTATACTATTTGTACTTTTCTAGCAGCCACTAGAACAGGCTCAAGATCTAGATGAGTTAGTTAAGCATTGGAGAACGTAAGTGCATAATGAACTACAAATTTAATGTATTATGTGCATTAAATATTTTTAATGTTATGTTATGTGCATTTTATTAAATAATATACCAATGTACAATAATTTGTTAATTATACATATATTAATATTATACTTTATGTTATGACTTTGGTTATGCATATAATATACAGTACATAATAGTGTACATTAATATGTTATAATTAATGTAAATATTACCCGCCAAAAAGTAGTCTTTTTTCCTTTATATAAGGAGATGTATTGTGTTGTCTAGCGTGCAAGTTTGGAAACCTGAGTTTGTAAAATAGTTTGGAGCCTAAATAAAAGCTAGAAGCTTCATTGTTCTTCCAAGTTTTATTTTCCATTTATACTATTTCTATTTTAAAATATTTTTTGTCTTATTCAAATAAAGGAAATGTTTGGTTATGATTGTACTATACATATAAGTAAAAATTTCTCGCATTCCATACTTAGATCAAGTTAACATTTGTGAGTGATAGAGTATGTATCGTAACCCAGAAGCTTCTCGGGTTCCACTTTTGAAATGTTATGTATTGATTCAATCCTTCTGAATAAATTTGTCTTATTTGATTTGGGCAATGCCAGTAAGTATTTGCATAATTTTTCTATAGGTATATGTTGAAGGTTAGTGCACAAGAGATTCTTTGAGACCATATATCATTTAACAGGATTTCATGAAATTCATGAGATTTCATAAGCTTATGAGTAATTGGGGTGCCTTGATTATTTGCATCCCCTAACAGTATCATACCTGTTAAGATAAAAAGAAGTGAACATATGTGGATGGTCCAAGATGTCACTTAGATGGATTGGGTCCCATCATTGAAGCATTTGATACTTAAAGATTGCTGACGCACTAAGAATGTTACCTCTAATGTTGTCCCTAAATTTGTGTCCTTAGTATGCATTATATGTCGAACATTGCTTCATGATGTGTTTAACTTGTTCACTATAAGTTGAAAGTGCCTTGCTTCATCCCTCAATATGGTTGTTGGTGCTCCTTGTATGGTAGAAATCACACTGCAATAAACATAAATATTAAGCATTATTGTAAATGAGAAAATTTAATTGTCATATTATCTATTTTGATATATACTAGTAATCTCTCTTATAAAGCCCTGTGGTCAATACCATTAGTTGTATCTTAAAAGAGTATGATCCTTGTCCTCATCATCTTGATCATGCCTGACAATATAAACTAGTATGTTGCCCCACATCTTTCTGTACCTCTAGTGATAATCAATTTAATCTGTATTTGCGTTCCTGTTATTATCAACTCTTTTAAACCTAGCCTTAGTGGCTTAAAAGTTTACTTGTTTTGCCACACTAAACAATCTCATTATGTGATTTTGTATGTGCCACTCCATTCACATCTAGTCAATATATGGCATTCTAGATTTGCCAAATTTGATGTTCGAACACATGTATTTTCCACACCCAGCCAAATCTGTTGTTTATATGGCTCCCAAATTACCTGGGTAAACATAACTTTACATATATTTACAACAACAACAATAACAACAACATCAAGCCTTTATCCCAC
>NW_021318569.1:407422-410511 GCF_001605985.2 Dendrobium catenatum | reverse complement strand
AGTCGATGGCGAATCAAGACAAAAACGAGGTCAACAACCACCCAGGATACGCCCTCTGACACATCAAAAAAATGAGCTTGCTGACACTGCAAGCTCTATACATCCTTCACACGCAGGTCGCCAACCTCGCATTCGTTCAGACATCCCCGAGGACTCAGCCCGAAAGTGTATTGCTGAACTCCCTTGCAACGCCCTACATCATAAACTAAGAAGATTAGTACGTGAAGAGTTCCCCCGAGGTGATGTGAGACAAACTCTTCGACAACAGAACTTTCATGAGTCATCACCTTTAACTGAAGCCATTCTTCAGCACCCCATTTCGGTTGGCTTTAAACTACCGAGCATCGAGTCCTACGACGAGACATCCGACCCATACGAGCATATCGATCACTATAAAACCATCATGCATATGCAATGAACCTCGGATACACTCCTATGTCAGGTTTTTCCTGTCATCCTTAAGGGATAGGCTCGAACATGGTTATATTCGCTTTCATCCGGAACGATCCATTTATTCGTCAAATTGGTCAAAGTGTTCGTCGAACTGTTTGTAGCCAATCGAAGAATTACTAAGAATTATTCCCAACTCTTCGGGATCCGTCAAAATGAAGGAGAATTGTTGAAGGAGTATTTTTAGTGATTTTCTATCGAGGCAAGATAAATTCCAAGAGTAGACCCTAAATTACTGAAAGGGGTCTTTCTTGGAGGCCTTCGTCCTAGCCCATGCTATTCGGCACTCATGCAGGATACTGTTCATTTATATGCCAACCCGATTCATCGTGTGGAGGTGCAAATCTTAGTAGATTTAACTATAAATGCTTAAAACAAATAGTTTGAGCAAACCAATAAAAAACGTAAAGTTGCACCTAGGATTGATAATTCATCCTCACAATAGAAGAAGCAATGGAAGAATAATCTACCTCCTAAGCCTCCATTGACGCGATGGGAACCTCAAAAGGAGGAGTAAACCCCACTTAATATATCTCGAGTAAATGTATTGATGGTTGTTTGAGATCAAGATCCAATGAAATGACTAAATCCTTTGAAATCGAACACATGAAATCCAGAATCGAACACATCAATCCCAGTGGGAGTTGATCCGACCTCTTCCACACATGTTAACATCATCAAGCAGGGCTCTGACATACAACCTTATATAGGTCTTAGATCATTAGTGGATTCTCTCGACCTCTTCCACACAAGTTAATATCATCGAGCAAAGGCTCTGACATACAACATCGGATAGGTCTTACATCATCGGTGGATTCTCATGACCTCTTCCACACATGTTAACGTCATCGAGCAAAGGCTCTAACATACATCATTGGATAGGTCATATATCCTTGATGCATTCTCTCGGCCTCTTTCACACATGAATACAAAATCTTGGAAGGCTTAAAAATCTTAAAAGGTACAAGCTTACAAAAATTATACATCAAATTTATTTTTGCAAGAATCTAAAAGTAAAAAGTATAATGACATCATTCGTACAAATTACTATCATCAAGCAACAAGAAACTTTAAAATAGTTAAATATCATTGGTGGATTTAAGTGACTTTTTTTTCTATGGCACACAAGCATCTCCTACAACTTTTTTTTTTAAAGAAAGATTACTATTTGTTCTTCATCAGACATCAACTCAATTGACACTATTAGTGTGTCTTTGGAATGCTGATAGTGTACACCACTTCATAAGGGATATATGATATTTATACTTTTCAATATTGATGCATATTACCTTAGCAAAATATCATTGGACACCCACCATCATCAGCCATTCGTCTGATATCTGGCGGCGGTCCTTTACTTCGTATCATCCATCATCGGATTATCGCTCGACTGATACTTGAAACGTATCCTCGAACTTTCTCCTTCAGCTCTACTCTCGGCCGTTAATTTCCTACAGGCTTCAACTCGATTATCCATCACTAACAGACTCCCGCTCAAATGGCATTAAAGTTTTCCCTTCTACTTATCACTTATGGTTCTCCTCCAGGATATTATTACCGCTAGATCTTCTCAAATCACCCTCGTATATAAGTAGCAATCGATCTTCTTCTGTCAAGGGTTGTCTATTAAGAAGATAACCACTCATCACGACTCATTCTACACAAGAGAGGGGCACTGAAGCTTGATAAGGGAATGCCGCCTATCTATGACAGTGGAATGTCTCTAATGTAAGAAGCAGAATACAATAAAAAGAACATCTCAAAAAAATCCTAACTTCTACACAAGGAGAGAGGTCTTGAATTTGAGTAGGGGATGCCACCTATCAAAATAGGGGAATATCTCAACTGTAAGAAAGTTATAACGAGGGAGGAGAAAGAAAAAAAATTTCAACTTTTGTACGAGAGGAGGGGGTCGATTTACATAGGGAAAGTCACATACTAAAAACAGCAGAAGACCACTAGAGCAGGAAGAAAAATGGAGGAGAAAGAAGGAGAAAGAAAAGAAAATTTTAACTTCTGTACAAGAGGAGGGGCGCTGAATTAAGTAGGGAAAATCACCTACGTAAAACAGTGGAATACCTCGATTGTAAGAAGATAGCCAGAGGAGAAGTTAGTGAAAGGAGAAAAAAAATTTCTTCTACACTGAAGAGGGGTGCTAATTTAAGTAGGAAAAGTCATCTATGAAAAATAGCGAAAGACCTCTAGAGCAAGAAGAAAAATGGAGGAGAAAGACAAGAAAATTCAAACTTCTATACAAGAGGAGGGGAAATGAATTAAGTAAGGAAAGTCATATACATAAAATAACGGAATGCCTCGGCTATAAGAAAGTCAGAGGGAGAAAAGAGAGAGTGCAAGTTTCTCTGTGGTCCTATAGGGGTATTTATAACATTTTTTGGAAGAGGATAGGCTTCATGAAGATTATAGAATTTTGTTGGAATTTTATAAATTTTTCTGAAATTTTTTAGAGATTTTTTGAGTTAAAAATGCTTTAAAAAAATAAAAATTCAAGTAACCGCCGGCTAAATGCCATAGAACTGCGCGCAAGCGCGACTAATCGAGCGCTGAGCGCAGGTCGCCGCCGGCGTCTGCGGCGGGTGGTAGCCGATCGATTCGGCCACCTACGCTTGTCCTATTATAAT
>NW_021318569.1:400973-407322 GCF_001605985.2 Dendrobium catenatum | reverse complement strand
TCTCTACCGCCGCGAATATTCCAGGACGCAACAATAAAGTATATAAATTCAAATTTATATTTATATAAGAATCCAATTAATGTCAGACCTTTTAGGCATATATAATGCAATATTATTTTTATCCAATTACGATTCTTAATAAAAATTTATATTATATTCATTTTAAAAATAAATTCAATAAATTATTCAATAATCTGACCTAAATATTTCTCAAAATGATATCATCATGAGAAGAAATGACAAATCCATGATAAAGACAGCTGCCTGTCAGATATCGATGACTGTCTAAAATTTACTCGCAAATAATAATCATACACAAAAGCATTATTTTTATTGATTAGTTCAATTCGATTAAAAAGTTTTAAAAAAAAGTTTCTGAGATAATTTAATAACTAAATATTCAAATGAAATTTTGCTCTGTGCTTATTTAGCCTTCTCCGATTAAGATTTTCATTATGAAATCGTATGATAATCACTCTATTTATTTCGATCTCCTTATAACAGTTTTTTTTAAACTTGGTATCCACCCGTTATCATCCTCGAAAGAGTGTTTGGCGACGTAACTAATCCTAGGCTGACCTAGAAGAGGCACCCACCCTAGAAACCTTATGACCCGCACTTGATTGAACCCCACTTAAGCGGCCCTACCGCTCGAGGGGAATCGAGCACGGATCAGAAGTTCCTAACTATACTCGCCCACCAACTAAACTAAACAACGACGAGTTCATTATAAAAGTGGAAGAGAATCTGTAATCTGTTGGAACTAATCGAACAACAACAATAATAATCACCATCATTATTAACATTAACAATAATTAATATTCCAACAATTGTCGGCCACCGCATGAAGCTCAATAACACCAAAGCACAGAAAAACTAGTTACAATCATCTGCAAATTTTCTCATTTGTTTAGAGGAAGAATCGCAAAGAAATGGTTCAACCGAAGAATCCGGTCCGACTCCAAACCGCGTCACGAACCCGGCTCATATCCCGGCCCTTGAGCGTCCGGCCGACACCTTCAAACACCGAAGTGGCCACGGCCGTCTTCCCGTGCACCCGTGCCACGTACTCATGCGGCGGGACCCACTCCTCCTCCTCCACCTCCGCCTCCGCCTCCGCCGACCCACCCATCATTCCCCACCCCGGAACGCTCACCGGCGCCGACTTCGCTGCCTCCCTAGCTGTTCGGTCGCTGCGCCGCCTGCGAAGAGTCGCTTCCTCCTCCGCCGCCTCAAAATTCAGGGAAGCTCCGCCGACATGCCTGGGGCGGTCCCAGCCACCGTTACATCGCCGAAGGCTCCATACGCCACCGCCGGCGGATGATTGGGTGCCGGTGGTCCAGATGTCGTCCTCCACGAAGTCGAGTAGATCTGAACTGGAGATGGAGCCGGTGAAGGATTCCGCAGTGGAGATTTCATCGATCGAGATTAATATAAATAATTTATATATTATATTAATTTTAAAATATACTAAAGAATTTTATATCTATCTCAAAACTCATTATATTGTCCTTCTATGTATATGTTATAAATGAAATTGTAAGAAATTCATTTTCCACTTCATTCAACAAGTCAAGTAGGAGATAACATTAGGTTTCGCACATTGAATCAAACAAATTTTATAGGTATATTGACGACAATAGAGAGATATAAAAGTTAGCATCATAACTTTGTATGAAGATTCAGAATACAAACAGATAATAAAGAGGGATGTAGTATTTATAAATAGATCAGAATTTTTATGTGAAAATCCTTAGAAAGCGGAAAAAAACTTCAGAGGTATTGCCCAATTAAAAATGATTTTACAAGTTTTGGTGGTTGATTACAAATAATGTCCTTCATCGGAGGAGAGCGTTGGCTCAAATATACATTATAGAGAGCACATAACATAGTTGGAGTTGAAAGAATTTGATGACATGGGAGCTATTCTCAAGAGAATGTTGAATATTTATTTTGTCGGTAGGAATGTAATCAGCGGGAAACAATTTGTTGAGAATGGAAGATATGAATCAACCACTTAACGGAGAATTTAATTTTCTCTTGATCGTAGATTATAGACTTATATGCAAATTAACATTTTACAAAATTATATTCAAGGCACTAACAACAAATATAATCACTGTTTATATTCTTATGATGGAAACAATTTTCATATTATGAAATTTTTCAGAAAACTTGAACAAGAACACAAAGGAATTATGTGGTTCGAGTTCTAGAGAACTCTAAGTCCACGGGGCAATCTCTATCATCTCTCTTTATTCAATATAAATGGAAGAAATAGAGAAAACACCAAACTCTCTAGAGCAATCAGCCAATACACGGCTAAAGAAATATGGCAAAACTAAAAAAATAGCTATAAAAAAATTACCACTAGCTTTAAAAGAAATGCAAGCAGAAATCATTGCTAAGACGGAACCACGAAAACATATCTATGTAAAGATCTAAAAAACCATGACAGAAATATGATTCCAATATTCCTTCTTTCTTTCCTTCTCAAAAAAAGCAAGCAAAAATAAGAGCAGCAATAATCGGATATACCAGAGAACTAAGATAAACTTCAGCCGAACACAAAACATGGATCAATCTTACTTTTGTTGACCTCGATTTTCGTATGCTTTGCACTCAATCATGTTTGATCAGTTTAACTGAGTCACAATGAGTTAGATCCAAGCCGAATCAGTACTAAACTGAACTTAATTTAATTAAAATTGCATTAATTAAATTATATTATGTTCAAATTGGCCCGAATCTAGTAGAATCTAACTCGACTACAATCAATCAATTATGATCAATTCATGTCGGTCATGTCTAGCCTGATTTTATTTTTGATTGATGTTGATTTTGGGTTCAGCTTTATATGATTAAACCCAGTGAATCTACTCGAACCCAAACTGACTCGAATTGAGTCAAATTCGGACTCGAGTCTGACCTGGTCTTAGTCAAGTTTGATTTGATTCAACCTAATGTGATTCCACTAAGGTTCATTTGGCTTTATTAGCAATTTGAATTGGTTTTCTAAATCCGGAAACGCAATCGACGGTCTTGATCTCCCCGAAATTTGAATTCTGCTACGGTCAGTGCTTCAGTCAAGTGATCACCTCCTTCATTGAATTCGTTGGGGTCTCGGATAAAGATCTGAACTACATAGTGCCGTTTTGAGCTTTCTGAGCAGAGCAGAATGTCGGGAGACGTTTAGAAGGCATGAACGAAGCCTTCGGCTCCCCCATGGGCACTCTCTCTCTCTCTCTCTCTCTCTCTCTCTCTCTCTCTCTCTCTCTCTCTCTCTCTCATTCTCCCGATTCGCACCCGCTCCCCTCTCCCCCGTCTCCCTTTGGTTCGCAGAAGCCTAGAGGCCGAAGACCACCTTCCTCCCTCTGTCTCTCTTCTGTTCGGACCAAATTAGGAGGTGGAACCCGGCTCCCTCTCTCGACTTCTCTGGGTTCGCAAGGCACCCGAGCCCCGATCTCCCTTCTTCGAACTAAATCCCTACCCCCGGCTCCCTCTCTCTCGGGATCTCTCTCTATTTTATGGACACTAAAGCCAAAACTCGAGCTCCTCCCTCCTCTTGCCTTCAGTTCACTCCAACCCAGGAGGTCTGACGCTGAGACTCGTCCGACTTTAGGCAATCTTCTCCCCATTCGTGGGACCGGAAGACCTGCCACGGCTCTCTCTCGGCGATGGATCCACCCTGTTCGCTCTTCTCTGTTCATGAGCCAGTCAACGTCGAGCCCTCTTCCTCTCTCGGTTTCTCTCGCTTAGATCGAACCCGGCTTCGTTCTACCCTAGCCGACCGTCAGCTTCCCCTCTCGAATAGCTAGGCAGGTAACTACTTCCCTTCTTCTTCCTCTTCCTCTTCTTCTTCTTCCCCTATACTCTCTTTTCTTCCTCCACTTCCTTTTATTTTCTTCCAGATTGGCGAATGAAAAGAATGGTTAAAAAAAAAAAAAAAAAATCATAGAAGCGATATTCTCTTTTCTATGTGATTGTTTTTACTCTCTAAGATTAATGCGATGATAGTTTATAATGGCCATGATTGAATGATTGGCTTGCAAGATAGAGATGTGCAAAACTTATTCTTCTCTGTTACAATGAATCTTTTGCAGTTTTGTGAACGGAACATTCCTTATTTTCTACTTATTTCATTTAGGAAGATAATCTATGTGATTCTACAAGATATGAATATTCTTTATGGTGAGGTTTATGATGTTGGAGTTATGGGATTGCGATTATAAGTGATATATGTCTATTTACACATTTATGTAATTTTTCATTATCTGAGTTGGCACTTTATGATTGGTAGAACCATGCTCTGTTTTCCATAAATAAGACCCATAGGCTATAATAGTAGGACAAGAAATAATATGCTTTCTTTACTTCTCATTTTTGTACGCTTCTCTGCTTCTCTTCTTGAAGTTCTGCATACCCGCTAGTTTCAACACAGAGATCTAGTTTCTTCATGGTATCAGAGCAGGTCGTCAATGGCGAACTCTGCAACTTCAGAAAACAGAGCATGGTTCTACCAATCATAAAGTGCCAACTCAGATAATGGAAAATTACATAAATGTGTAAATAGACATATATCACTTCTCAAAAGGCTGCTAAGATACATCAAAGGTACGCTTTCTTACGGTCTTCCTATTTCCAAATCTAATCTCAATTCAACTTCCTTTTCAAATGCGGACTGGGCTGGCGTTCCTCTATCTCGGAGATCAACATCAGGCTATTGCTCATTTCTTGGAACCACCCTCATCAACTGGACGGTCCGCAAGCAGCACACTGTAGCCCGTTCGTCCACGGAGTCAGAATATCGAGCACTGGCTTCTCTCACGGCGGATGTACTTTGGCTTCGACGATTGCTGCAGGATTTCGGCATATCACAGCAAGCTCCTACCACTATGTATTGTGACAACACTTCGGCCATAGCCTTGGCCAACAACCCAGTGTTTCATGCTCGTACGAAGCATATAGAAATTGACCAAAACTTTATTAGGGAACATATACAAAACAACACGGTTCGATTATTACCCATATCCACCACAGATCAGGTGGCAGATATATTTACCAAATCATTACCGACTCCACGATTCCAACAACTTCGTAACAAACTTACGGTCACCACCGATCCGTCAGTTTGCAGGGGCATATAAGTGATATATGTCTATTTACACATTTATGTAATTTTCCATTATCTGAGTTGGCACTTTATGATTGGTAGAACCATGCTCTGTTTTCCATAAATAAGACCCATAGGCTGTAATAGTAGGACAAGAAATAATATTCTTTCTTTACTTCTCATTTCTGTACGCTTCTCTGCTTCTCTTCTTGAAGTTCTGCATACCCGCTAGTTTCAACACGGAGATCTAGTTTCTTCAGCGATCATGTTAAAGAAATTGTCCTGGTATCATGTTTTCTTTGCTATTGAAGGGATCATTTGTTTTTGAGCTTTGGAAGCTTAGCATTTTGTATAGTTTTGCTCTTGGTTTGATGTTGGCAATATGAGATTCAAGCTCAAAGACATGTTCACTCATGGTATAATCAAAGACTTGAAATGCTATCGTCCCACCTCTTTTATTTTGAAGTATGGTTATTATTTCCTAAAAGATAGAATGTTTGGAGTTATTGAAATTCTGCGTAGCATTTTGATATTTGGGTTTCCAATACATCTTTTGTCACTATTTGAGATGTGTGAAGTTTTGTAGTATTTTTGTTCTTCTACAAGATTTCAGAAGTATGTTTTTGTGGAGCCTATTGGGGGGGGATCGTATCATATGATGTTAAATTGGTTGTTGGTATTTTGATAAAGTAATTTTGAATAGCCCTATGTTTAGATCATAATAGTAGTTCTACCATAGTTTGCTTGGTGCATGTGATGGATTGGGAAGCTTATTGTCCAAAGTGGCACCATGGGTTTATGGGTTAATTGAAAATATACATCCCTAAGGTTTTCTTTCTTCAATAATATGCTCATGAACGCAGTAAAGAAAAATGGGTGAATATCTTCATCATGTGAACGATATGTTGACTTTTAGTTCATTCTTCTGTCTCAAAGTAAGGAAACATTGACTATCTATAACCATACATTATAGATTCTAAAGTTGAATTCTGACTCCCATATCAAAAAGTTGCTCTACTTTCTCGCTAATTTTAGTTGTCCACTAACTCAAAATTATATATTAACTCAATATTGTTTTGACTTTTGTTCACATGTCAACTTCAATCTTCTGCTAAGTCTAGGTGACACGTCAGGTTCTAAATTGTTCAACTCTCATCATTTTAGAAAACAGGTTAGTATAATACAATCCAATTATCATAATAGATTCTAATTAATATATATATATATATATATATA